>NW_006299220.1:681912-683026 GCF_000327345.1 Myotis davidii | reverse complement strand
GAAAGCATACACACACACACACACACACACACACACACACACAGCGGTGGGCAAAGGTAGTTAGGCCAATAATGCTATGAATTTTCCTCTTAGGAGTGCTTTCACTGTGTCCCATAGATTTTGGGTTGTTGTATGTTCATTTTCATTTGTTTCCAGGAAGTTTTTAAAATTTCTTTCTTGATCTTGTTGGTAACCCATTCATTAATAACATGCTAGTTGGCCTCCATGTGTTTGAATGTCTTTGGGTGTTCTTACTGTAGTTAATTGCTGACTTCATTCCACTGTAATCTGAGAAAATGCTTGATATGATTTCAATCTTATTGAACTTGTAGAGACTTGTTTTGTATCCTAACATGTGGTCTATCTTTGTGAATGATCTATGTGCACTTGAGAAGAATGTACATTCTGCTGTGTTGTGGTGAAATCTTCTATACTAATAAAAGGGTAATATGCTAATTAGACAGACATCTTCTGGACCTCATTCAGGACGTCCTTCTGGACAAAGCCATGGTGGCGGGGTCCAGGCTGATGCAGTTAGGCGCGATCAGGCTGGCAGGGGAGAGCAGTTAGAGGGACCAGGCTGGCAGGGGAGGGCAGTTAGGGCTTCAGGCTGGCAGGGGAGGACAATTAGTGTCAATCAGGCAGGCAGGCAGAGAGGTTAGGGGCGATCAGGCAGGAATGGGAACAGTTAGGGGCATCAGGTTGGCAGGCAGAGCGGTTAGGGGTGATCAGGCAGGCAGGCAGGTGATCAATTAGGAGCCAGAGTTCCCAGATTGCGAGAGGGATGTCCGACTGCCAGTTTAGGCCCGATCCCGCAGGGGCCTAAACCGGCAGTCAGACATTTCCCGAGGTATTCCAGATTGGAGAGGGTGCAGGCCAGGTTGAGGGATGCTTCTCCCCCCGCCCCTGTATGAATTTCATGCACCAGGCCTCTAGTGTTCTATAAATGTCAATTAAATGCATCTGATCCAGTGTGTCCTTTAGAGTTTCTGTTTCCCTGTTAATTTTTTTGTCTGGAACATCTATCCAGTGAAGTCAGAGAGGTATTAAAGACCCCTACTATGACTGTATTGTTGTCGATCTCTCCTTTAAAGTCCTCTAGAAATTTTCTTAC
>NW_006299220.1:676513-681676 GCF_000327345.1 Myotis davidii | reverse complement strand
GCCATGTACCTTGGTTGCGGGCACATCCCCAGTAGGGGATGTGCAGGAGGCAGCTGATCGATGTTTCTCTCTCATCGATGTTTCTAACTCTCTATCCCTCTCCCTTCCTCCCTGTACAATAAATAAATAAATAAATAAATAAAGTCTGTTTTGTCGGATATGAGTATTGCTACTCTAGATTTTTTTTCTTTTCCATTTGCATGGAAATTTTTTTCCCCATCTCTGCACTCTCATCTTCTCTGTGTT
Organism: Myotis davidii; assembly: GCF_000327345.1. Lineage (NCBI taxonomy): Eukaryota > Metazoa > Chordata > Mammalia > Chiroptera > Vespertilionidae > Myotis > Myotis davidii. The sequence continues at coordinate 681,430 of NW_006299220.1, read as the reverse complement.
TTGTTTTGAGGTGGGTCTCTTGTAGACAACATATAGTTGGGTCATGCTTTTGTATTCTTTTAGCTACTCTAGGCATTTTGATTGGAGCATTTGATCCATTTACATTTAGGATGAACTAATAGGTACTTATTTATTGCCATTTTAACTATATATGGCTAGGTTTCTTTCTCTGTTTCTTATTATTACAGCAGTCCCTTTAGCATTTCTTTGTAATGCTGGCTTGGTGGTGATGTACTCCTTTAGCCTGTTTTTGTGTGGGAAGCTCTTTATTTGACCATCTATTTTGAATAAGCTTTGCTGGATATAGTAATCTTGGTCTCAGATCCTTGCTTTCCATTACCTTAAGTACTTCATGCCATGTCTTTCTGGCTTGTAGAGTTTCTGATGAAAAATCAGGTGTCAGCCTTATGGGGACTGCTTTGTAGGTAACAGTTTTCTTTTCTCTTACTGCCTTTAAGATTCTCTCTTTGTCTTTAATTTTCGGCATTTTAATTATGTGTCTGGGCATGGGCCTCTTTGGGTTCTTCTTGCTTGGGGGTCTCTGTGACTCCTGAACTGGTATAACTTTTTCCTTTACCAGGTTAGGGAAGTTTTCTGCCATTATTTCTTCAAACACTTCTCTGTTCCTTTCTTCCTTTCTGCCTCTTCTAGCACACCTGCTATTCTAATATTACTTTCCATGTTGTTCCACAACTCTCTTAAGCTGTCCTCCTGTTTTTTAATTGTTTTTTCCTTTTCATTCTCTGATTGATATTTTCAACTTTGTCTTCTAATTCACTCATTTGATCCTCAGCTTCCCCTAATCTGCTGTCTGTTCTTTCCAATGTTTTCTTTATGTGTATTATGTCATTCTTTATCTCAGACTGTTCCTTTTTTCAAAGTTACTACAGTGGGGCCTTGACTTATGAGTTTAATTCGTTCCGAGACTGAGCTCGTTAAGGGGCTTGTTAACTCAAATTACTCTGTCAACTCAATGCAAAATATCGGCGGAGAGACAGCTGGTATTCTCAAAAAACTCATTAGTCAGGACACTCATAAGTCAAGGCCCCACTGTATGTCTTTTTTCATGCTGTTGAGCATATTTACCATCATTACTCTGAACTCTGTTTCAGATAAATTTCTTATCTCTGCTTCATTTATCTCTTCTATTGGACATTCTCTAGTTTTATTTGGGCGTTATTTTTTTGTCTCCTCATTTTGGCTTTTTGGGTTTGTGGCTATATATTACTAGAGGCCCGGTGCACAAAAATTTGTGCACTTGGGGGAAGGGGGCTTCCCTCAGCCCGGCCTGTGCCCTCTCGCAGTCTGGGACCCCTCGGGAGATAACGACCTGCTGGCTTAGGCCTGCTCCCAGGTGGCAGAGGGCAGGCCCAATCCCTAGGGGCAACCCCTGGTTGGGCTCAGAGCAGGGCCGATTGGGGAGTTGGGGCGCCTTCCCCTGTCATGCACAGAGCAGGGCGGATTGGGAGGGTGTGATGCCACCCTCAGTCACGATCAGGGTAGGGCCGATTGGGGGGTTGGGGCACTGCCCCCTGTCACACTCAAGGCAGGGTCGATGGGGAGGCTATGCCTCTACCCCATCACACACAGAGCAGGGCTCGTGGGGGGAGGGGGGTTGGGGCGCTGCACCTTGTCACCCACAGAGCCGCAGGGTGATCAGGGGGTTTGGGCGCTGCCCCCCCTCACGCTGATCCCGGTGCTGGGAGGCATATTACCCTTTTACTATATAGGGTAGAGGCCTGGTGCATGGGTGGGGGCCGGCTGGTTTGCCCTGAAGGGTGTCTTGGATCAGGGTGGTGGTCCCCACTGGGGTGCCTGGCCAGTCTGGGTGAGGGGCTGAGGGCTGCTTTCAGGCTGGGACTGAAGCTCCCAACCGCTCCTTTTTTTCTTTTTTTTAATTTTTATTCAGGGCCAGCTTTAGCTCTGAGGCCTCGGCTGCTGACAACAGGTTTCTGGCCTTTGTTTACCATCTGTATTTGATACAATGTTGCAGTCTGGCTGGCTGAAGCCCATATAGTTACTTAGAGTTGCAGCTGAGAGGCCAGCAAGTCAGGCGGGGAACTTGGTTTCCTCCGTCACTGAAGCAAGCAAGCCTCTTGTTAGTTTCAAGCTGCCTGGCTGCCGGCCGCCATCTTGGCTGCCAGTTAATTTTCATATCTCACTGATTAGCCAGTGGGAAGGGTAGCAGTCATACGCCAATTACCATGTTTCTCTTTTATTATTGTCGATGGAGATCCTCTACACCTCTCAATCTCTAGTGCAGGACAGTGTTTAAGGCTGTTTCTGTCTAATTAGAGCAAAGACTCAAAGCCTCCAGAGACTGTCTCTGCCTAGAGACTGATAGGATTCAACTTGAATTGCCCCCCAGGCAGTCGTCCTCAGGCATGGTAAGAGTTTTTTCTAACAGAGTAGGGCAGTTGCTTCTGCCTGGAGGCTAATTGTTATTTTAAGTGGCCTCAGGGCAAGATGTTTTCCAGTAGGGTGTGTCAACTGTCTTTCCCCCAAGCAAGCAAATGTCTATGTGGGAAAGGTGTCCTCTGCTGGGTGAGGGAATGACTTAGCTCAGGATACTTGGGGTGTCTGCTTTCTGAGCTCTATCCTGGGTGTCCCAGGTCCTGGCTTCTGCTCTCACAGCTCCAGTCTACTTCATCCTCCCTCTGCGGCAGCACAAGGTGGGTGGCTCCACAGGGAATTTTGTGTGTTGGCTATTTAATAGGGTGCCTGAATTTTCAGCTGTTACTCCCTGGCAGAAAGAACCCCACTGCTTTTAATAGTTAGATGTTATGTGGGTACCCTCCTCAGTTTGCTGTTCTCTGCTGGGGAGCCCAGCTTTGGGGTTAGATCCCAGAGTTCTCAGTGGAAACCCACCCACAGCTGAGATATCTCTCTGGGTCTTCAGTTGCTGTCTATGGGCTCCTGCCCAGCCCTTTTGTGCTTCCGCCTCTCCTACCAATCTCTATGCAGTCTCCACTTTCAGTCCTCTGGTATCAGGGTTCTCTCCTGCGAGATTTTCGTTGATTATTCAGGAACTTCTTCTGTATTTTAGTTGTAATTCCAGTTTGTTCCTGGGAGCATGTCCGTGCAGCACCCACTTACTCTTCTGCCATTTTTAATCCCTGTTTTGTTTTCATGTGATGTCTTTGTCAGGTGTTGGTATCAGAGTAATGCTGGAATGGTTGAGAAGTATTCCTCTTCACTATTCTGGAAAAGTTTCAGTAGATTGGTAAATGTATAATACTTAGTATAGTTCGAATTCACCAGTGAAGTTCCCTAGGCCTGGATTTTTATTTGTTAGTAAGTTTTTAACTATAATTTTAATTTCTGTAGAGATATTTTATGTATCCATTTCTTCTTGGGTGAGCTTTGGAGTTAGTGATCTTCAAGGAATATTGGTCCATTCATCTAAATTATTTGATTTATTGATTTGAAGTGACTTATATTCTCTTAACTTTTAAAATTGAGATGTAATATAAAGCATTGAAATATAATAAAATCACTTTTTTTCATATGTTCAAAATATTGTGCAACCATCAGCAGTATTTAATTGCAGAATACTTTTATCACTCTGAAAAGAAACCCCATACGTATTAGCAATCAATTTCTGTCCTCTTCCCGCTCTTATCTCTTCAACCATTAATCTATTTTTTTGTCTCTATGAATGTGGTTGTTCTGGACATTTCATATATATGGAATCGTGACCTTTTGTGAGTAGCTATTTTTAAAAAAAATATATTTATTTTTTATTAATTTCTTACAGAGAGGAAGAGAGAGGGACAGAGAGTTAGAAAAATCGACGAGAGAGAAACATCAATCAGTTGCTTCCTGCATACCTCCTAGTGGGGATGTGCCCGCAACCAAGGCACATGCCCCTGACCAGAATCGAACCTGGGACCTGTCAGTCCACAGGCTGATGCTCTATCCACTGAGCCAAACTGGTCAGGGCTGTGAGTAGCTATTTTAACTTAGCATAATGTTTTTAAGGTTCATCCATGTTGTAGCATGTATCAACATCTTATGGCTGAATAATATTCCACTATAAATCACATTTTGTTTATCCATTCAGCAGTTTATAGACATACTAGAGGCTCGGTGCACAAAAATTTGTGCGCTCGGGAAGGGGGGGGGTACCTCAACCCGGCCTGTGCCCTCTCGCAGTCTGGGACCCCTCGGGAGATAACGCCCTGCTGGCTTAGGCCTGCTTCCGGGTGGCAGAGGGCAGGCCCAATCCCTAGGTGCAGCCCCTGGTCGGGCTCAGAGCAGGGCCAATTGGGGAGTTGGGGTGCCGCCCCCTGTCATTCACAGAGCAGGGCGGATTGGGAGGTTGCAATGCCCCCCTCAGTCACACTCAGGGCAGGGCCGATTGGGGGGTTGGGGCACCGCCCCTTGTCACACTCAAGGTAGGGTCGATGTGGAGGTTGCGGAGCCACCCCCTGTCACGCACAGAGCAGGGCCAATCACGGGGTTGGGGCACTGCCCCCGGTCACACACAGAGCAGGGCCCATCAGGGGCGTTGGGGAACTCCCCCCTGTCACGCACAGAGCTGGGACGATCAGGGGGTTGGGGAGCTCCCCCCGTCACGCACAGAGCAGGGCCCATCAGGGGAGTTGGGGAGCTCCCCCCTGTCACGCACAGAGCAGGGTCGATCAGGGGATTGAGGAGCTCCCCCCCGTCACTCAGAGAGTAGGGCCGATAGGGGAGTTGGGGTACTGCCCCCTGTCACACACAGAGCAGGGCAGATCAGTGGGTTGGGGCGCCACCACTCTCACACCCACGGCAGGGCTGATTGGGAGGTTATGGCTCTACCCTGTCACACACACAGCAGGGCCCGTGGGATGGCAGGGGGTTTGGGGCGCCGCACCCTGTCACACACAGAGCCGCAGGGCGATCAGAGGTTGGGGGGCTCCCCCGTATCAGGCC
>NW_006299220.1:650594-675982 GCF_000327345.1 Myotis davidii | reverse complement strand
TCTTGGCTGGCAGTTTTTTTGCATATCGCCCTGATTAGCCAATGGGAAGGGTATCGGTCGTACGCCCATTACCATGTTTCTCTTTTATTAGATAGGATGGGTTTCCACATTTTGCCTATTACGAATAATATTGCTATGAATATTTGTGAACAAGTTTCCTTGTGAATGCATTTCCTTTTTCTTGGGTACAGGCATACCTGGGAGATATATTGCGGGTTTGGTTCCAGACCACTTACTTTATTAGTAAGTATCACATAAAGCAAGTCATAATCTTTTTGCTGGTGGAGGGTCTTGCCTTTAATTTATGAAAAATGCAACATTTTTGAAGCACAAGAAAGAGATACACAATAAGATGAGGTATGCCTGTATAGATCTAGGAGTGGTATTCCTGGATCATATGGTAATTCTATGTTTCACTTATTGAGGAACTGCCAAACTTTTCCATAGCAGCTACACTGTTTTATATTTCCACTTGCAATGTATGAAGATACAAATTTTTTCATATCCTTGCCAACACTTAGTATTGCTTATCTTTTTATTGTATTCATCCTTCTGAGTGTGAATTGATATCTCTTTGTGATTTTAATTTGTATTTCCTTGATAGCTAATAATGTTGAGCATCTTTTCATGTGCTTTTTTGGGGTATTTGTACATCTTGACAGAAATATCTGTTTAAGCCTATTGCCTGTTTTTAAATTTGATTTTTTTTTAAGTTGTAAAGGTTCTTTTTTGTTGTTTAAGTTTCTTAGTGCATTTATTGGTCTGACATTGGCTAATAAAATTATATAAGTTTCAGGTGCACAATCCTATAATACATAAATAAATCACCTGTATTTTGTATTGTGTGTTCACCACCCCAAGTCAAGTGTTCTTCACCATTGAGTGCAATGACTATGTTGTAGGACACGTGAAGCAAAAGGGAAGGAAGTAGGCAGCACAGAGCAGTTACTTCTGCCCTTATAGAAATTCTCCCAATGGGTTGCGTAAGGAATCTCTCCCCCACACCTTCCCCTTGTGTAAGGGTTTCATAAGCAGATTGGACCCTTAGAAAATGTGCAAGTTAAATCCCACCTCCATTTGACAAAAGGGAAAAAAACAAGCCTATTAATGCCAGATATGTTTTTGATTTTTATATTGCTTGCGTCCTTTTGCCTTAGTAAAAAAATTTTTTTCTAGTTCCTTAAAAGAAAAGGTATTTGTTTTAGCTCTCTGTAGGAAGTAACTGTGATAAGCTTAACTGGGAAAAATGTTTCTGTCTTTGACTAATATCCTAAATACTTTTTACAACTGACTTTGAATAGCCCTCTCTTGTTCAAAGACATAAAGTAATACACATATTTGATATTTTCACTTATAACAACTGAAGAATTAGGCACCAAATATGAGTGTACAGTATAATCTTTTGAGTTTTTTTCTAAGGTCTTATTAAACTAAATACAATTTCAGTGTTTTATAATTTAGGTTGCATTTAACTAAGACTTCAGTTTTATTTTTATAGTGAATTGTGTGGCTTACACCTACTATATCACTAGAACTGATAATATTTTCTAGTGAGATTTTCGGTAGTCTTTTAAAGTAATTTCATACGTGCCATGAATCTGAGGTCCTGTAATCTATTTGACACAGTAGTACTTGTTTAGCTTGCAAACTGTAGGAAAAGTAATTCTTTTCAGTCAAGATTGGTTTTTGGATTTGTTTTTGGAATTCTTGAATAGTCAATGCATTTTATTAGTACATGGTAACAAGCAAAGCTCTGTGGCAAGGAATAAATAAGAGGCCTTAGGAATTGGATTTAAATGGGTCGCTTCCCATTTTGTATGCTTTTTAAAATACAAAATAGTTAATTTTTTTAAAACTTGGGAAGTATTACTGTAGTTAAATATTTCAAATAAATATTGTTGTAGGTTCTCACAATTCAAAGTAGTTTATTTGCTCCAGAAAGCATATGGCATTTGTGCAGAATGCTTACATTTGAAATGTGGAGTGAATGAAATGAAGAGTACAATGTAGGGAATATAAGAGTTTTGACTAGTTTAACTTCCTTGCTTGTTAAAAGAAAATTTATAGCAACTTTCAAATTTAGTAATACTTAAAACTCTGTTAATTTTTTATAGTATTATTTAGTCTTTTTTTAACATTTGAAAAAAGTAAATAGAGAATTGTTTTAAATGTTTGAGAGTTAGATGTCAGTGTTTCTTAATCACTCTCTACTGTTTTTTTGCTCTGATTTAAAAAAAGCCAGCTATATTTGACATACTAGAGGCCTGGTGCACGAATTCATGCACTAGTGGGGGGGTCCCTCAGCCTGGCCTGCGGGATCAGGCCAGAACTGGCTCTCTGACATCCCCCGAGGGGTCATGGATTGCAAGAGGGCACAGGCCAGGCCAAGGAACCCCAACGGTGCTCGATCAGGGCCGGGAATGGACATGGAAGGTTGGCTCTCTGACATCCCCCGAGGGGTCATGGATGGCAAGAGGGCACAGGCCAGGCTGAGGGACCCCACCGGTGCACAACCAGGGCTGGGGAGGGATCGCGGGAGGGCCCCAGGGGGTGTCCAGCCCATCTCCCTCAGTCCTGATTGGCCAGACCCCAGCAGCAAGCTAACCTACCGGTCAGAGCATCTGCCCCCGTGGTGGTCAGTGCACATCATAGCAACTGGTCGACAAGTCGACTGTCTGCCCCCTGGTAGTCAGTGCACATCATAGCGAGCGGTTGAGTGGCCTTAGCGTATCATTAGCATATGACACTTTGAATGGTTGAACGGCCAACCGGTCAACCAGACACTTAGCAAGCATATTAGGCTTTTATTATATAGGATTATATTGGTTTCTACTCTATTGTTAATGAAAACTTTGGCAGGTTGACAACTCCAGTAGCACATTTTATCCACAAAACAGCCTAAGGCCATCTGAATTTTCTTGGTAGATTTTTACTCTTTGTTTTTATTAGACAGAATTTTGGAGTGGCACACCATGGTGAATCATTCCAGAATGCCTATCATAGGTTTCTCTCTTTGTTATATATGAATAAGTTTATAATGTTTTTCTTCATTGTAAGAACATCAATGTGTTTTTCAGACTTATGATCTAGAATCAAGTCTGTGTTTTTAAGAAGCTTGCTTTTAAAGAATTTTTTTTTTGTACAGTTACATCTTGGTTTACTTCTTAATTTATTTGGTCATATTTATTTTCTGTTTACTTTCAAAATAATGTTGACAAATTCGTCACAGAGGAATAATCTAACCAAAGCAAAAATATTACTTTAAAAGGCATTGACAGTATTAAAGTCACATTTAAGGGATCATTTTTACTTCATTAATAAGCATTATGTTCATTCCCTAATATTATTATAAAACACAAAATTAATACTTTTCTAGTAATGTTTGAGAAGTTACAGACTTCTGGAAAATGATGTATATTTATGTTGGTAGTCAAAAGGAATCTAAGGAGCTTTCAAATTTGTAAGAATTTTAATTTCAAGTTAAATTTTGAAGTATTTTATGTTGGTACTCTGAGAAGCATTTGTAAGACCTTTATTAGCAAATCATCTATCATTGAATATAACACATTTTGTAGCTAAATATAAGGAATTATTTTTTGTAATTTATTAGAAAATGCATTGTGCTGTGTGCTTATATCCACAAATCTGTAAACAGTAACACATCCATAGTGACTATATTGTGGTTTCCCTTCACAGATTTCAAGTTGTGCTAGTACAACCATATAAATAATTAATACCTGAAGTCTAAATGTAACATGGACATTAACAGTGATGACAGATAAATGCAGACGCTTGGGAATCACATACTAGGCGAAACACTTTCAAAAAGGTAAGAAAAATGTAATCTTAATTAAGGCTAAGCAGGCTGTAGTATTAGTAGAAGTAATTGACTAAAGTTCGTTTTTCATTGTATGAGATTATTTAGAAACACATCTGCACAATCCTATTTTAATACTTGTAGAACTCAGCTGTTAAGTATCAGTTCTTCTGTGGAAATAACAATTGCAGATGTTTCTGCCTGGTAAATATAATGGATGATGTTCCTATAGCAAATCCTATACAAAAAAGTAGTAACCTGGTTGATTAGAACTTGATAGAATGCTAGATTTGGTGTATCAGTGTATACTCAAGACACATCTTATATTGTGGATCCTCTTTGTCTCTTATGATTGCCATCACCACCATGCACTATAGGATGCAATATTTTGCCATGTTTGTGAAAGGTTTTCACTGTTTGAGTACAAAGGAGTTGGCAGTTGGAATCTTTGCTTTAAGAAGAGTGAATTTTCATGTTAAGGGTTACTTTTTATAGGACCATGTTTTTACTGTTAATTTCACTGTTAACCTTCCTCGTGTTAATTTAAAACATTTTATTTAAATGTAGTATTAAGTTATTTTACTTAGTTAATTTTCCTACCTTTTACTTTTCAATAATTTACAAGGCATATTTGGGAGAGGTTGTGTCTACTGATATTAGATATCAACCCTGTTCACTTCCTAGCCGACTAAAACATTATCTAATTTTACTAAGCAGTAACTCTGGTTTACAAAGCTTGATAAATTGCATTAGTTTTAAAAAGTAAACCTTTACCGAAAATAGTGGCACTTTTAGAATGTTTAGTTTTATGTTTAGAATAAAGGGACAATTTCCATCATAAACATCACTAGTCTTTTTCCTGGTCTTTCTCCTTGTTTCCAAATGGACATTCATAATAATTCATTTTAGTCAGGTTCTCTGAAAAAGATATCATAATACATTATAATAAAATAAAACTGTAATTAGCCAAACTGACCAAGAAATGGAATTTAATTAAGGTAATTAAAATATCTGGCCAACTGGGTACTAAAACCAGAAAATCCTTATTGGTTTTGTCCTTGTTGAAAATCCATATGCCAAAATAGTAGAAATTTCCCTTTATAATAGTCTTGTAGCACTTCAATAATTATCAAGGTTATCATGTACATATAGAAGACTTGGTTGATTAGTTGGTGTGCATAACCTAAATTATTTTTCTTGTTCAATTCCCAGTTTTGTACATGAAGGCTAAAATTTGGGAAAGGCTTTTAGAATAAGAGTTTATAGATTCTGTATGAGGACTTGTATCATGGGCAGTCTTTGGGTCATCTCCAAAAAATACTGCCTGAGACTCTAGAAAAAGAACTAAGTCAAAATTTGACTCAAACTAATATTGAGTTGTTGCAAGGATTTAGTATATGTTAAGCTTTTCTGTTGTTGTTGGTTCCTAAAGATCTTTTCCAGTTTCTTAGTATCTCTGAGGCTATAGTCACCAAGAAGTACCAACAATATTACTGTGAACAGATATTCTGTTACTTGCTATTTCCTCTTATTGTAGAAGGAGTATATCTATTAGCACAAGTTAATTTGCTTCTTTAATTTTTTTCATTATTTTATTTTAAAGAAAGGAATTTAGGAGGTTCTAGTATTCTCCATGGCTGAAGCTGAGAGTCTGAAATCCTGATGCTTAAGCTCTATTCTAGATCATAGCTCCAACTCCTTCAGGATATAAGGAAAAGAGATAATATTTCCACAATGATAGATCTTTGGTTGTACAGGTAAGTTATTTAGTTTTGCAGTAGTGAAGATATCTACAGATTGATTTTTTTTTTGAGGGGGGAACTTATTTGTCTATAGTCTGCATGGAAAATTATACAGTTCATAGAAATGTGGAGCTATAGGGAATGGGATGGGGATGAAATATTTTCTCACTCTCTTTCCAACAGGAGCATAAATGAAGTGGCTAATACATTGCAATCTCTAGAGCATATTTGACACCCTACGTATTTTTGATTCAAGGTCATTATGAAATTTCTTTACTTCTCTTTGTTCCCTGTTGCCACTTAAAGTGGGTATTCATTCAGCTCTATCCATCCATCATCTATCAATCGTATATCTGTTTCTCTTAATGGGAAAGAGGAGATCTTTTATGCAAGGCAATCCATAACAGAGTTACCAACCTTCAGGGAGGTGAATATTAAGAATAAGTTGAATTGCATAGGTGGTTCCCAGGTTTCACTCTCCTATATTAAACTTACAGATACTTTTAACCTGATAGAAATAGTGGTAATTGCTTGGCTGAAGAAATGTGTCTTAAAAGAATTGTGTGACAGGATAGTCTGAACTATCATTAAACAGTTCATTCTTATGTTCTAAACCAGCGATTTTTTAACCCTTTTCACCCCATGGCACACATAAACTAATTACTAAAATTCTGCGGCATACCAAAAACTATTTTTTTTTTTTGCAGTCTGACAAAAAAAATAGGTGTAATTTTGATTCATCTATAATGAATAGCTGATGTCCTGTTGGCTGTTTTTATTTTTTATTTTGACAATCTAAGGGAAAAGAGGTCAGTGCCCCTAAGTAAATAGTCAGGTTTGAGTGTTTTAAAAATTCCTTTATTTTATTTTTTCATCACCATTTATCCCCACACTCCCTGTTCCATCTTCATCCATCCCTTCCTCCTGCAATCACCGCCCAATTGTCCCTCTCCATGAGTTCGTTCTTTTTTTTTCTCTCACTCTCTCTACCCCCTTAACTCCTCTTCCCCCCTAAGAACTGTCGGTCTGAAAATCGCTGTTCTAGACAGAAAGAAAAATAAAATAACCATATTCATTACATTTTTCAGTTGCTCTTTTTTGCTTTTCACGTTGGTTTGTCTACCTGGTATCATGACCAGTTTCTTAAACATTATTCATTCCAAAAACTAAATATTATTGTAATAAATGTCAGCTAGAACATTGTTATTAATGGAGAATTGATTACCAGTCCCTCAATCCCCAAAATGAACTGTTCTACTTTGATAATTATAGTAGGAACAAAAAATTACAGGCAGTGTCTTTGAAATATCATCTTGAGGTTTCTTTTTCTTAAGTAAAGGTGCTAGCTGGAGTAGTGTTGCATTAGGTGGACCATTTTAGTTTAATCTTTATTATTCCTTTCAGTTCTTATTGATGTACTTCTGAGGTGTTCACAGGGGCTAGAAATTTATGATCTGAAACATAGCTAATACTGTTTTAGAACCCTATTAAATTTTAGATAAAAGTATATTCAAATTGGGGGAAGAGTAGTTCCAACAGAAAATAAATGAGTGAGATATGTGGAATTTGGGGTAGGATTTAGGGCTTAATATGAAAGGAGAGGCTGAAATTTGATTGATAGCTGCCCTTCTCAGATAAGCCCCTCAAATAGGTTGAAAACTTAATGATGGTACAAAAGAGAGGAAGGGAGTCAATTTAGTTCTAATGATTCATTACATTCTTTTCTCTGTATTCTAGTAAGTGTCATCATATTCATTAGTGGTGGATAACATATAGGGAAAACTTTGTTCTAGTTGCTAGATTGGGTTTTGCTCAGATGAATATGTTAACTAACAGTTTCCTTTAATTCTAAAACTAAAGTGATTGAATTTTCAGTTCCAATAGGGTGATTGCTAAGGATTTCATCTCGTGCCTCCTATTTCATTACCTAGCAAGAGTCTTTTCTGAGATATACTGTTTTATAACTGAGTTTCTTTCTGTTCCTTTAGCAACTTAAATTTTGTCAGAAATACAATTTTGTGCTCCAAAGAAATTCTCTTAATTTCTTCAGTGACTGTATTATGCAGCTAAAATGAAGGAAACAATTGCTTTAGTCTATAATACTTTGCTAACCATGGCAAAATCATGCTGTGGTTGAGAGAATCAGGACTTTCTTTTGTCCCTTTCTCGTCACTGAATTTTGTACTCAGTTTATCAGGTAACTACAGAAAGTGTATGCCTTTATGAATGCCTGTCCAAAGTAGAAAAGGTAAAGAAAAAAGGTAGAACAGAAGAAAGATCATGAGAGGGAAGACTATTACAACATCATTTACTTTGCACTGGCCAGTGTGGCTCGGTTGGGTATTGTCCTATGCATTCAAAGGTCACGGGTTCAATTCCCGGTCAGGGGACGTGCCTGGGTTTTGGGCTTAATCCCCAGTGAGATACGTGCAGGAGGCAGCCAATCGATGTTTTGCTCTCACATTGATGCTTCTCTCACTTTTCCTCTCCCTTCCTCTCTCTCTAAAAATAAATGTTTAAAAAAATCTTTTAAAATAAATAAAATAAAAATATTAAAGTTATCATTTAACTCTAGTCCTCAGAATTTTAAGCAATTTATTACCTTATGTTAATTTCAGGCAAGAGATTTTTACAATCCTCTATTTGGTGCTTCCTTTGCCAAAGAGATTATGGCTTTATAAATTTTTTTTATTATTGGTATCAAATAAGGAATCAGAGGATATATTATAAATAAGTCTAATTTAGTTTGAAACTTGATGACACTGTCATTTTAATATAATACTGTCAGGATGTAGTAGTCTTAAGGCACTGCTTCTCAAACCCTCAGAGATACATAAATTACCTGGGAATCTGATTAATTGGTAAGTTTGGGGCAGGGCCTGATATTATGCATTTCTAATAAGCTTGCAGGAGATGCCCATGATATCATGCTGGTCCTCAGGCTACACTTTGAATTGCAAAAATTTGAGATACCAAAAGGTCTTTGTTATAAAACCAGTTTCACTTTAAATATGGCCCAATAGCACAGGATTTGAGAATGGAATAAAAACATTTTTAGTAAAAGAAACAAAAAGGTTTAATCTTTTCTTTTAATCAGTGTTTTGATCACTAGATGGTGGGGAAATGAAATAGGCCCTAACCCAGTGATGGCGAACCTTTTGAGCTTGGCATCTCTGCATTTTGAAAAACCCTAACTTAACTCTGGTGCTGTGTCACATATAGAAATTTTTTGATATTTGCAACCATAGTAAAACAAAGATTTATATTTTTGATATTTATTTTATATATTTAAATGCCATTTAACAAAGAAAAATCAACCAAAAAAATGAGTTCGGGTGTCACCTCTGACACACGTGTCATAAGTTCGCCATCACTGCCCTACCCTGTGGTGTTAACCTGTGGTGTTTTATAATTATATATATATATTTATAGTACTTCTGGGTACTACTGCTACTAATATGCTTATTTTATTAATAAGGATAATGCAGGGATTTTGCTCTTATTCAGATTAACATAGAAAGAAGGGCTAGGAATGTTCATTGGAATCATTTGTGATTTATATGCCCTTACTTGATATCACATTTTAAAAAGTAAAGATTACCAGTTTTTTTGTGTGTGTTTGTTAAGTGTTACTATTTTCAATATTATATTTGAGCCATAAATTATGAATATAATCAAATTTGCATCAATGATATTTGCATTTGATTTTATAATTCATTTGTTTTCTTTGCATATTTATATAGGTATTTAATATTTAAAAATCAGTCACCTTTTAAGATTGAGAGGTCCAAGTTTGGGTATATGAGAAAAATAAATTATATTAAATTTTTTAGTTCGTGCTTTTAGGAAAAATTCAAAATTAAATTTTTTTGTAATTAAAAGTGGATATTTATGGGTCATACAGTGTTTATTATATGTGAATAAAAATAAGAGAATGTAATCTTAATATGATTTTAACAAAAGAGAATTAAATGTCAGGTTCCTCTAATGAATCCCAAAACAGTAAAAGTTTACTGTGAGGAATGTATTTCTAAGTTCTGATTGGCATCCCACACTTATTCATGTGATTGCTATGAACTTCTCTAGAACAAATTTTCATGCTTTAATCCCAGAACTGGTTTTATGATTGTTGTAAAATTTTTAAAATTTAATTAGAAATTTAAAAGTATGCCATACTCTATGAAACAAAACTACATTCGGCCAACTTACATTTAATATGTTAATGGGTACTTTCTCACTCAGTTCATTTGCCAACAGGCAGGAACAGTAAGACAGTTGCTTTTAATGTTTCTCTTTCTGTTTGTGATAACAAGTTACTGTGCATTTTATGGTCCTTCGTAACCTTTCCTGTTACATACTTCCAATTGAGACAAAGAACAAATTGTATATTTGATTTGCGGTGGTAGGGGTAGAATGGCATTTGGGGGGTTAGAGTTAGGCTGAAGGATGGCAGAAAGGAAGAGGGAGAGGGGAGAGGGACGCTGAGAAACTTTGTACCACAGCCATTTTTTACTTTTTTTTCTGTCTATCCTGCACCCTAGTTAGAAGTTAGACAGTGAAGTGGCAAAGTATCTTATGAAAGCTAAACAGAGGAGCAGAAGAATGGAGACTTAAAATGTTAACAGCTCCTTTATTCTCCATGAGAGAGCCTTTGGGAAATAACCACTAAATCCCTCAGAGTTTTTTCAATTTTCCTTACATATTTATTTTAGGAATACCAAGCATTCACACCAGAAAATGCTCATCTCCCCAATATGCTTTAAAACTGTGGCATACTCACATGTATAGGAGTTCAAAGAAGGAAAAGATGGGGTTATAAGTACACTCCTGATTTCTTCAGTATTTGCTTCAGGGGCTCCTTTCCTTTGTCTTCTAATCCTCTTTAGAATACTTTTTTTCACTTGCTAATTATGGCTCTACTTCTAGGAACTAGGGAGGCTTGGCTTTTCTATGTTTTGCCCTTAGCCGACTGCAAGCTAAGATTGTGATTTCTATCAGTCTGCTTTACAAAAACATTCTACTGCAATCAAAATTTTTTGGATGCCATATAGTTTGTTATCAAAGGATTTGACCTGAAACTCCTTGTAGTAAGAGTGAATTAAAAAGAGCAGTTTCTACCTTTTTACCTCCCAGAAATATTTTGAGAAAATATAAATGATTGGGATAGTTTTTTGGTAGCTTCTACATAAATTCAAGGTTATTATTTTAATAACCAAGATGAAATCCTGTCTTTGAGAGAGGTCTTTCTGGGCCCTTTGTGCCCAAGCCTGAGAGGCAGATACACAGTGAGGCAGGTTAAGAGCTTCGTCTCTAGAGCCCTGCCCTGCCTTGCCATTTAGTTGGGTGGCTTTGGATGATAATTAAAATGTGTATGGCTCAATCCCTTCATTTGTAAAGTAGGGATGATAATAGCACCTATTCTAGTTGTTATGAGATTTAAGTGAGTTAATGTATATAGAGCATATAGAATGATTCCTGGAACCTATTAACTGCCATATAATGAATGGTTAGTTATTATTAATAGCATTTTTTGGAAATGTTAATAAAATAAATTATGTCAAGTAAATTGTTAATATTGGCAATACTTGGATTAAAAATTGTGGCTTTATACCTTTGTTTTAGGTATATTAACTATTACCTTTTTCTCATTATTTTGTTTACATTTTTGAAGGTTTCCCAATGAGTGGATCATGATGACCGTATTTTAGGGACTTGCCATAGTATGGCTGCTTCCCGATCTACTCGTGTTACAAGATCAACAGTGGGGTTAAACGGCTTGGATGAATCTTTTTGTGGTAGAACTTTAAGAAATCGTAGCATTGCTCACCCTGAAGAAATCTCTTCTCATTCTCAAGTACGATCAAGATCACCAAAGAAGAGACCAGAGCCTGTGCAAATTCAGAAGGGAAATAATAGTGGGAGAACTACTGATTTAAAACAGCAAAGTACTCGAGAGTCATGGGTAAGCCCTAGGAAAAGAAGACTTTCTTCAGAAAAAGATAATATAGAAAGGCAGTCTGTAGAAAATTCTGAGAAAAGGCAAACGGAACCTGTTTCACCAGTTTTAAAAAGAATTAAGCGTTGTCTTAGATCTGAAGCACCAAACAGTTCAGAAGAAGATTCACCTGTAAAATCAGACAAGGAGTCAGCAGAACAGAGAAGTACAGTAGTGGACAATGATGCAGATTTTCAAGGGACTAAACGAGCTTGTCGATGTCTTATACTGGATGATTGTGAGAAAAGGGAAATTAAAAAGGTGAATGTCAGTGAGGAGGGGCCACTTAATTCTGCAGTAGTTGAAGAAATCACAGGCTATTTGGCTGTCAATGGTGTTGATGACAGTGATTCAGCTGGTGTAAACTCTGATGACTGTCAGCCTGATGGGAACACTAAACAAAACAGCACTGGTTCCTACCCGTTGCAGGAAAAATCAGTAGCTGAAAATGGGGATTCGGACACCCACACTTCAGTGTTTCTTGACAGTAGGAAGGAGGACAGTTATATAGACCATAACGTGCCTTGCACGAATTCAGAAGTGCAGGTCAAGTTGGAGGACCACAAAAGAGTAACTGCCTGCCTGCCTGTGGAGCCTGTTAATCAGCTGACTACTGAGCCAGCTACAGGCCCATTTCCTGAAATTCAGTCTTTAAGGGATTCTGAGGAGGAAGTAGATGTGGTGGGAGATAGCAGTGCCTCAAAAGAGCAGTGTAATGAAAATACCAGCAACGCCCTGGACACAAGACTTGAGAGTATGCCAGACTCCGGAGAACTGGAACCATCTTCTATTCTAGACGGTGTGTCAGCTCAAACGATGTCTTTATCAGAACCTCAAGAACATCGATATACTCTGAGAACTTCACCACGAAGGGCGGCCCCTACCAGAAGTAGTCCCACGAAAAACAGTTCTCCTTGCAGAGAAAATGGACAATTGGAGGAGAATAATCTGAGTCCCAAGGAAACAAATGTAACTGTTAGTGATAATGTAAGTGAGTCTCCCACAAATCCTGATGAAGTTTCTCAGAATGATAAAAGGATATGTTGTGACTCTGAAACTTATGGGAGTGAAGGACAAAGTAAGCCACCCTCGGAGGCAAGACTCAATAGTGGAAATTTGCCATCTGCCAAAGAGAGTGCCAATCTGCACATTACAGAAGAGGAAGATGATGATCCTGATGTTTATTACTTTGAATCAGATCATGTGGCACTGAAACACAACAAAGAGTATGTGTAAATATGGTAACCATGAATTCTGCTTTGTTTATTATTCCCCAAGTTTTCAGTATTCGTGAATGTCTATTCTTAGCATTTTTATTACAGCTAAAAACTAATGCTTTAGCTGAAGTTTTAAGTTTAACATAATTTTCTCATCTCATTAAAAAAAAATCTGCCAAAACAAGAAAGACTTTAAAACTCAACTTTTATTTTCTCAATGGCAATATGGTTTTCTAGTTTTGGTATTTCAACATGTCTCAATTAGAAGTGACATGTAGAAACTTGGTTGATGATGTTTTTGTTTTTAATAAGTTTTATGTCATTTGACTTAATTTATAAAATGGGAAAAGAATCTGCTCAATAATTGACATAGAGCATTTGAGATTGCTTTTTCCTAATTCTAAGTTATAAGGGGAGATTGTATCTTAAAATAATATTAGTTCTTAATTTTTTTGATGAAGGTACTTTATAAAATAAAGAATTCAGAGTCCAAATTTATCAGTTTTCTTAAATTTCCTTTGAAGAATTGGAGCTAATAATCCTGAAAGGAACTATTAACAGTGTTTATCATAGATCAGCAATAGTAAAAGACATATATATGTTAATCATCTTTACTTTTGCAGTGTAGGCTTTTGAATTAATATCACAATCAGATTATATAAGCTATGTAAAAATACTGATCTGAGGAATCTTTGTAATGTTTTTTGTTATGACAGTTGCCAGATCATGGTATGCAACAGACCAAAGTATTAAATCTTGGTTGTGGAACATAATAATCTTTTTGCGATGCATTACAAATAATTCATATTTGTATATGGTAATTTGGTGTCCTTTTAGCATAGATCTCCCTTCTGAAATTTTTTTCTGTTTTTTTTGTAAGTAATATCGTAATATTGGGTTTAATAGAAACATTGTATCTGAGCATTTTATTCATTATTTTGTGGAATGCTTTAGCATTGTCATATGTTTGAAATGTTTGAAGTCCAATTTGAGAAAGAAAAACAGCTCATAAAAGTAGAGTTGTTTAACTACAAGTGCAAGAGAGCAGAGCATGTGTCTTGAGGAAATACCAAAACTCAAGAAATGTGCATTTTTACAAAATAATATTCTGTTATTTCTATTCTTTCCTTTTTATTGGTCCTTTGGCAAAAGAGATACTCTCTTAAGGCTTAGCTGGTTATTGATGGTGAAACATATTTTCCCATGAATTCATTAATGTTACTTTTTGGTAAGATCTCCCTTCATGATGATTCTGAAGGATGATGTTCCTATCCAACAGTTGTTAAAAAAATGATGTTCCATATTCCTAAATCTTGAGAATGACAGCATTATAGTTTCGTGAGTTCCTTAGGATATACAAAGTCATTTGAATTTCCATAGCAGTTGCTTTATTAGGACAGTGTTTTCAAATTAATGCCGCATTGGGTGACTTTAGGTAAAAGGAAATCACTTCTTGCTTTTTTGCCTTGTTCCAAATCTTTTGAAAAAGTACCTTTTGACATTTCACTTTTAACTCCCTCCCCTGCGAAGAAAACAAATTATGAGAAAGGAGAAATATTGATTAATATTTTGGTTAGAGATAATTAAGGTAAATTGGGAGAAGGTGTTTGATCATGTCAGATGTAATCTGTTTGAGTAAAGCTCTATTTCTATGCTTTTTGTCTAGAGCCAAGAGATGGTTGGATATAATGTTGGCTCTTTTTAACCCAAATTGTCGTTGTTAAAAATAGCATTATATTACCTGTTTAAGTGCTTTTAAATCTCAAATATATTTCTGGCAGTTTAAAAATGTTAAAAGGCCCTTGAGGTAAAGGGGAAAAAGACAAGTTGGATAGATGGATTGCTGTTCTGTACACACAGATGTACATATTCCTGTTAAGTATTTTTCTTCTTTTCATGCTGGAAAATTTCTGCACATAATTGCCTTTTGAAACTAGGAAATGGGCATTGCCCAGCCTACACAGAAATATCTCTACCACTAGTGAATGAGTACTTCCTGGTAGCCAGTTTAAAAAAATACGTATATGTTATGAATAGAAAACAATGAGCATGGCATAATTCTTTGTCTGGGGAGCCAGCAGGAGAGAGCTCTTCTTTATTCCAGTTGCAACTCTCTTCTAAATTAACATGGATTATTTAATCAGAAACCTTCTAGCATTTAGCTAAGTTTTATCCATCTTGTTTGTAAGGATATCACATATAGGGTCATCTAAACACTTGTAAATGATTGAAAAGATACTGTGTGTAGAGTCTTATCCTTAGACCGGATTCATGGTAATTAGGCCATAGGCCAGTGAAATTAATCTGCAAATGTTTTAGGTACTTGTACCCTGTTTCTTCTCTTCTCCAGGACATAAATCTACAGTGTGCTTGTATATATTTGTTTTTCCAAATGGAAAACTCCTCTGTGAGCAAGGGACTAATGAGTATCTTTTTCTCTGGCAAGAGTTCAGCTCTGGATTGTTTTACCAGATGTGCTTTCTCAAAGATTAAGGGATGGGGAATCAAAATAAATATACTTTATCTCAAACGCTTTGATCTCAAAGTTGATGAAATCTCTTATAGTGGTAGATAATACCTAGTGACTCCCTAATGGGCCTAAATAGCAAGACTGACTGTGGATTGCCCTTTCTGTTTGGGAATTGACGTTCTTGCTGATTTTTGAATCAGAAGAACTGAAACATCTCTTAAGTTTGAAGTTCTGACTCTAGGGAGAGCAGGTGTGGAAGAGTTTATAGGCCCTGGTTTTTAACATCAGAGATTTTTCTTCCAATTCAGAAGATGCTCACTGGAAAAGAAATTTTCAGATGAAAATGTGATTTGCTCTGTTGCCTCTGAATTCTCATTATACAAGAATATTTTTAAAAATACATATTTGAAGGGCCTTGGAAAGCTTCATTTGATGATGTTGTAACCTTTCATGAACCAGATAGAGGGTGAAAAAACTTTAGGGTTTCTAGATTCTTGAGGTCTTGCAAAAGGTTAACTCATTGATAACATTGCTAATGTTTATACCAGTTTTTAAATTTCTACATAATGAAAGTATAAGAGTAAAAGTGCTTATCTGAGAGTATTCATGTAGTTTTCAGGTAAGATCTTATTTTCAAGCCATATTAAAGAATATAAACAAGAATTGTAGTTTCAAGTTTGGTCCTCTGAAAATGTTAATGTACTAAATAATGATGTTTTTTTTGGTGAACCAGGCTTAAGATGAATCATTTGATATCTTCATCAATTTCAGAAGTCTGTAGAGAAAGTCCTCATCAGATTCACTTCTCGTGAGACTATGTTTGTTAAAGTGAATTCTTTCAAGGAGCCAGAAAACTCGAGGACTAGGCATGGATTTTGCTTACAAAGCACTAAAGGAGATAAAATAATTTTACATTTGTATTGTGCTTTGTAATTTATAAAACATTTTCGTATTTGACATAACAACTCAGAAGTAGACAACATAGGTGCATTGTGTAGTTTTACATTTCCTAACTCATGATTAAGGCTTTTAGGTTGTTTATTTAAATAATCATGATAAATTGCTGGTAGAAATGGGATTAGAGCTTCTAATTCATAGTCTGAACTACAAGTAGTTAACTCATCCAATAAGAACTTACTCCATGGACTTTCGGCTTTCTACGTTGAGAACTCTCATGGAGCAGATCTTGGGTACTCGGTTTTCAAAATGCTTTAGCCCTAGTTTATACACTGTAATTGTCATCATGATTATCTGTTTTTGTCTTTTAGAGAAGCAGCATTATAAATAAGTAATCTGTTCTTTTTATTGAATGAAATACATTCATGTTCATTGCAAAGAACATTTTGTTAGTATGACTGTGAAGAATAACTGGCATGTACAAACTAGGGAATAAAAACTACAGTGAAAGCTTGACTTTAAAGAGAGGATTTGGATAATTTCCAAAAAATACATGGGGGTGGAGTTTAGCGTGTGGTTAGGTGTATTAAAGTTAGAGATTACTAGGAAAAACTGTGCTTGGTGTACTTTTTCAACTCACTGGAAATAGTTGTGTATGGCGGCGTGCTGGGACTGTGGTCTCTTCTCCGAGTACCGCATGGAGGGGGAGGCATGAACTGGTTTGTGCAAGTTAGGAGGCGCTTCTGGAATTAAGAATACTGAAAGACAGACATAAAATTAGATTAACAGCTTGGGCTGGGTGTGGTGTCTGCCCTCTGACTTGAGGGACAGAGAGAACCTGCCCTCTGATGAAGGGACAGGCACAGAGAGAGCCAGCTCTGAAAGCTGTTTATTATATACTCGAATTATAGCAAGTTACATCACATCTGGGTGGGCCTTCAACATCATGAGATCCATCCCTTTAACACTGGGTGGGAGAGTCAGACTGAGTGGGGTCCAATTTCTTGACTGGTCCTGCCTTCAGGGTGTTGCTTTGCCCTCGCTCTGAATTTCAGCTGAGGTAAATTATTCCAGTGTTTTCTAACAGCCCTTAACAGTTGTGTAATCCTGTAGCCAGATTGCCCCCACGAGGGAGATAATTGGGGCCGGGGATCAAGACCTGCTGCCTAGGTACATACCCTTGAACAGGAATCCCTAACCTTCAGTCCCAGGGCCAATGCTCTAACCATTGAGCAACTGGCCAGGACTCTTTGGAGGTGGGGGAGGGGGGGCGCTTGCTTTCTGGTTTGGAGGCTGTGTGTCCTGTAAGTTACCAGATATCTAAATCTGAATGGAGAAATGTTACAGCCAAAGGTGATCCTGAGTAGTGGGGGGTGAAAGGATTGAGAAAAGACTGACAAGAGAATGAAAGTTGGATCTTGGTGGGACGCTGCTCCCTGATGAGGAGACAGCGCCAGCGCCCACAAGCCGTGTCTTTATTTTATAGCAGGTGCCATGAGTTAAAGTAGGGGCGTGATCAAATTGTTTACAGCATTCTCATGAGTTCCAACCCCACTCAGCTACATGCACCTGAACTCTAGCACAAGGCATGTGGGGCCACGTGTTTGGACCGTAGGTTCAAGCTTACAACCACAGCCGTTGGCTATGATTGTGCTGGGAGGGCCCTGCTCTCCAGCTGGGACTTGCACGAGGCAATGAGAGGACCCTGTCCTTTCATTAGTCCGAGGCTTGAACCTGGCCAAAACACTGTAGCTGCACCCCATAGAGAAATAAAAGCTTTTCCTTTATATATGACTAGTGCCCTGGTGCATGGATTTGTGCACATTGAAAGGAAATTAATTAGAAGGTGGCGGGTGGGGCAGGTCTGGGTGGGTGAGATGGGCTGGACATGACCTGGGGCCAATCTCCTGCAGTCCCTCCCTGGCCAGCCGCACCTCGGGCGGCACTGTGGCTTGATGGGCGTATGCAGAGTGAGCGGGGTCCTTCCAGCATTTGGGGTCCCTTGGCCCGGCCTGCGGGGATTGGGTCGAAACAGGCTCTCCGACATCCCCCGAGGTGTCCTGGATTGCGAGAGGGTCGTTCTTGGGTGATGCACTCTGGAATCGGGCTCCCTCTTCTCTGATTCCAGGGTGTGTCCCCTCGAGAACCACCACTGCCAAGTCACTTTGGCAGCTCCTGCACTGAGTGTCTGCCCCCTGGTGGTCACTTCTTGTCATAGCTACCGGTCAGAGCATCTGCCCCATGGTGGCCATTGCACATGATAGCTACTGGTTGGATGGTCACTTAGCCTTTTATATATATAGACTAGAGCAGAGGTCCTCAAACTTTTTTAAACAGGGGGCCAGTTCACTGTCCCTCAGACCTTTGGAGGGCCGGACTATAGTTTAAAAAAAAACTATGAACAAATTCCTATGCACACTGCATATATCTTATTTTGAAGTAAAAAAACAAAACGGGAACACATACAATATTTGTATTTGCATGTGGCCCGCGGGCCGTAGTTTGAGGACCTCTGGACTTGAGGACTGATGCATGGAATTTGTGCACTCGGAGCGGGAGGGGCGTCCCTCAGCCCGGCTTATGTCCTCTCACAGTCTGGAACTCTTGGAGGACGTCCGACTGCAGGCTTAGGCCCACTCCCTAGGGATGGACATCTTTAGTGCTGCCACAGAGGTGGGAGAGGCTCCTGCACTGCCGTTGTGCTCACTAGACGTGAGCCCAGCTTCTGGCTGAGCAGCGCTCCCCCTTTGGGAGTGCACTGACCACCAAGGGGCAGCTCCTGCATTGAGTCTCTGCCCCCTGGTGGTCAGTGAGCGTCATAGCAACTGGTTGTTTCGCCGTTGGGTCGATTTGCATATTAACCTTTTATTATCTAGGATAGATAATAAGTATTCATTACACCTTTTGCACTGCTCACGAGCTTTCTCGTGTTTCGCACGCCATCTGTTAAGAACCGCTCACGAGTTTTCTCGTTTTTCACGCGCCATCTGTTATGGACCTTAGATGTCAACACACTGTCTTGTTCACATTGAATGAAGCGATCTCATTGGTGGAAACTGTGTAGGTCAATCTACGAAAAACTATGTAATTGCACGAACCCATAAAGCATTGCAGTTACATTGTATTTTGGTCATTCGAATAGTCTTCGTCTTCAAGTTCCTGGTGCTTTTAGAAAATGTTTTACGCAGTACTATACGTTAAAAAAAGTACTAGGAACTTTAATTGTTAAATTGCTTAATTGTTTTTGTAAATAAAAATGTTATAATTATTGAAAAACAACACCTAAAGTGCATTATGATCTGTAGTTATGATGACTTAAATAACGTGCAGTTTGCCCCAAAACGTGCGGTCCCTGGCATATGTCATAGAGATTTCTATGCGGTATGTAATGTGTTAACAATAAAACTCATCTAAAGCAATTACCATTTATTTATTTGAGACTTACTGGAAGCTTTAGCATTAGGAAATTTATTTCATAAGTTTTATATTAGTCTCAAAATGTATTTTTACCCATTTCTGAAGCAGACGGTATACTACATCCACTATTTCTGTGATGATTCACGTTATCAGATATAATATATAGTAATTAATGGGAAGATCTGTCTTGTGACCTTTATACCTCTCCTTCCTTCCCTCCCTGTTGTCAGGACCAGCTAGCTATATTGACTAATGACCCGCTGCCCTGACACCAAGCAATCAGTGGAGACCATAACCTACCTACCTATCTACCTACCTCCCCTCCTCCTTCCCTTCCTCCCTTATTCCTTCTTTTCCTCCTTCCCTCCCTCTTGCCTGTGGGGGTCTGTTTATCCCTGTTTTATCTGTTTCTATTTGTCTCTGTTTTTTTATTTTTATTTTTTAAAAATATATTTTATTGATTTTTTACAGAGTGGGAGAGGGATAGAGAGTTAGAAACATTGATGGGAGAGAAACATCAATCAGCTGCCTCCCGCACACCCCCTATTGGGGGTGTGCCCGCAACCTAGGTACATGCCTTTGACCGGAATCAAACCTGGGACCTTTCAGTCCGCAGGCCGACGCTCTATCCACTGAGCCAAACCGGTTAGGGCTCTTTTTTTTTTTTTAAAAAAAAATGTATATTTATTGATTTCGGAGAGGAAGGGAGAGGAGAGAGAGATAGAAACATCAATGATGAGAGAAAATCATTGGTCGGCTGCCTCTTGCATGCCCCCTGTTGGGGATCGAACCTGCAATCCGGGCATATGCCCTTGACCAGAATCAAACCTGGGACCTTCAGTTCGAAGGCTATTGATCTATCCACTGAGCAAAATTGGCTAGGGCCTATTTGTCTCTTTAATCTGATTTTAACAGGAAGATTTGTAGTGAGAGGAGAGTGTGTAATTTGTTCAGGGCTCTCTCAGGAGGCAGAAATCTCTGTAGTGTTGTGATTTAGTTTTCACATGTCTAGTAATATTTATCTGGTGGATATTGTAAATATATTGTTGAACATCTGGATTTTGTTCTTGTTAGACCCCCAGAGCAAGGACGATGGGACAGGTATAGAAACTCATCAAGGGGCAAAGCTGAGAAAATAAGAACCTCACCCCTAGGGTAACCTGTTTTCCCCTAGCAAATCACTGGTCATGTGATTTGAACCCCTAATCTTTCATTTCTTTAGTCAGGCGGTTTTGGAGTCTTTGCCTCCCTAAAGATAACATCTAGGCCTCAGTTGTATTTCACCTCCAGGCCCAGAAAAGCAGCAAAACCAGAAGGGTGATGTGGCTGTCTTAAGACCAGCTACATTGACTAATGATCCCCTGCCCTGACACCAACCAATCAGTGGAGACCATGACCCTGAAAGAGCACACCTGGAAAGCTGATGAACATTCTATTAAGACCCACCCCTGAGACCTCCCCTCAGGGAGAGAAAGAGATAAATATGCTCAGGACAAAGGACTCAGTGCACGCTCTTTCTCCAAGGAGCACACCCTTGACATTCCCTTTCCCACAGGATGTATACCCTAACCCAGCTGTGGGCAAACTACGGCCCGTCCGGCCCGTTTGAAATAAATAAAACTAAAAAAAAAAAAAAAGACCGTACCCTTTTATGTAATGATGTTTACTCTGAATTTATATTAGTTCACACAAACACTCCATCCATGCTTTTGTTCCAGCTCTCCGGTCCAGTTTAAGAACCCATTGTGGCCCTCAAATCAAAAAGTTTGCCCACCCCTGCCCTAACCTCTAAGGGACTCCGGGCTGACCCCGTGAACCTGTCTCCAAGGTCCTCTTTTCTCTGTGTAGCCCTTCCCTTTGAATATCCCCATCTCCCATCCTGTTTTTCCTTAAATTCAATTTTTATTTTATTATTACTTTTTTATTTTTCTTAAATTCAATTTTTAAAAAATCAACATCTGAGATCGTTATTTACCTTGCTCATGCACCACTGACTTTAACCATTCAGTTCTCTTTTTGTTGTTGTTCTCTTTCTTTTAAAAATGTTGAAATTTGTTCTGACAGGTGGTTAATTTACTAGCTAATATGCTTGATCCTCTTAAGGCTTTTGTTTCTATCTGTATTAGGAGTAAGTCCAGAGTAGCCTGTATTCTAAGTTTAGTTTACTTCTCAAGCATGGCCTTTCTAGTGCCTTATTTAAAAAGCTCTTCATTCTGCCCTAGCACTCTCTCGGTGGAAAGAGCGCTCTCTAAATATCAATGGGAGCCCTAGCCGCTTTGGCTCAGTGGATAGAACATCAGCCTGCAGTGTGAAGGATCCCAGGTTCGATTCTGGTCAAGAGCACATATCCAGGTTGCAGGCTCGATCCCTAATGGGTGGTGTGCAGGAGGCAGCTAATCAATGATTCTCTCTCATCATTGATGTTTCTCTCTCCCCCTCTTCCTTCCTCTCTGAAATCAATAAAAATATATTAAAAAAAAAAAGGTCTTCATTCTGCCTTGTTGAAACCTGAATGACTCTGACCTCCTGAGAACATTGATGTTGTTCCTTGTATAGCTCCTTGATAGTTGTTCTTTGCTAGGTTTTTCACCAAAGGGGACCTCTAGGCAGATTTCTATGTTTTCTGTCTCTTTCTGGTTTGCTTCTTTATCTTTGGTGCTCTGCCCATCAAACTCCAGCTATCTCAGCGTCACCAAATTCTTTTCTATCTCTGCTCATCAAGACCTGTTTCATAGTATGGATGGGTCCTCCATGTAGCAAGTAAGTGTGATCATAGGGCATATCTTACTTGTTTGCCCCCTCTAACAGATCACAGCCTTGCACTGCCTGTTGTGCAATGTCTAATAATAATTGTTTCTTTATTTTCTCCACTTTTCTGGTTGTGTATAACAGGAGGGTATTTGGTGTTATTGTGTCATGACTGGAAGATATTAATTTTGATTTTAATATGCATCAAGTGTGTTTTCTGTATCATACTCATTTCCAGTCTGCTGGCTGACAGTATGGAAATTACTGTAGTTTTTCCTTTTTAATTTTTCAGTTACAGTTGATGCACAATATTCTATTAGTTTCAGGTGTATAACCCAGAGATTAGACATTTATATGTGGCTAATCCAAAAGTGATCACTCTGATACATCTAGTACCTATCTGACACCATGCCTAGTTATTACAATACTAGAGGCTCGGTGAAATTCATGCGTGCAGGGAAGGGGGGGTTCCCCTCAATCCTGCACCCTCTCCAGTCTGGGACCCCTTGGGGGATGTCCGACTGCCTGCAGGATTGGGCCTAACCCGGCAGTTGGACATCCCTCTCATATCCCTCTCCTAACCACCTCTGCCTGCCTGCCTGATTGCCCCTAACTGCCTCTGCCTCCTGCCTGATTGCTCTCAACTGCCTCTACCTGCTGGCCTTATCACCCCCTAACTGTTCCCCTTTTGGCCTGATTGCTCCCAACTGCCCTCCCCTGCTGGCCTGATCCCCCTAACTTCTCTTCCCTGCCAGCCTGATTGCCCCTAACTGCCTCTGCCTTGGCCCCGCCACCATGGTTTTGTCCAGAAAGGCCGGACGGAAGAGATCCAGTCTAATTAGCATATTACCCTTTTATTAGTATAGATGAGTATATTCTCAATGCTATACTTTACATCCCACGACTGTTCTGTAACTACCAATTTGTATTTCTAAATCTGTTCACCTTTTCCATTCCCTTCTCATCTGGCAACTATCAAAATTTTCTTTAGCAGCCTAGCTGGTATGGCTCAGTGTATCAGCCCATGGACTGAAGGGTCTCAGGTTCAATTCCAGTCAAGGGCATGTACCTCAGTTGCAGGATCGATCTCGGCTCTGGTCAGAGCATGTGCGAGAGACGGCCAGATGATATACCTCTCACATCAATGTTTCTCTCTTTTTGTCTCTCTCCCCCCCTTCCACTCTCTCTGAAAATCAATTGAAAAATATCCTTGGAGGAGGATTAACAAAAAAACAAAACAAAAACAAGTCATCCCCAGCCTAGCTGGTGTGGTGCAGTGGTTGAGCATCGACCTATGAACTAGGAAGTCATGGTTCAATTCCAAGTCAGGGCACATGCTGGGGTTGTGGGCTCAATCCCATGTGATCCTTCAGGAGGCAGCGATCAATGATTCTCATCATTGGTGTTTCTATCTCTCCTTCCTCTCTCTCTGAAATCAATAAAAATGTATCTTTAAAAAATGTTCGCTATATTTGTGAGTCTGTTTCTGTTCTGCTATGTGTTCTCTCTCTTTTTTTTAGACTCCACATATAAATGAAATCATATAGCATTTGTCTTTCTCTGACTTACTTCATTCAGCACAGTGCCCTCTAGGTCCTTCCATGTTGTTGCAGAAGGGAAGGTTTTATTCTTTTTTATGACTGAGTCATATTCCATTGTATATATGCACTGCTGCTTCTTTATTCATTCATTTATTGGTGGACACCTTGGTTGCTTCCGTGTCTTGGTTTTTGTAAATAATGCTACAGTGAACATATGGGTGTATATATGTCCTTGTAATTTCGAGTTTTTGGGTACCTTTTGGTGAATATCCAGAAGTAGAATAGCTTTGTCCTTCTTTGTCACTGTGATAGCCTTTGTTTTATGTCTATATTATCAGCTTTTTTGTTTTATTTTTTTCCTATTTTCTTGAAATACTTTTTCCAGTCCTTTACTTTCAGTCTCTGAGCGTCTATCTGAAGTGAGTCTCTTATGTATATCATATGTAAGGGTCTTGTTTTGTTAGTCTTTCAGCCACCGTATGTCTTTTGATTGGAGCATATAACCTATTTGCATGTAAAGTAATTGTTGATAGATAAGTGTTTATTGCCATGTTATTCATAATTAAAAATTTTATTGATTTATTTATTATTTTTAATAATTCTTTATTGTTGAAAGTTTTACATAGGTCCCCTTTTTTTCCTCCATTGATCCTCTTCAGCCTGCTGCTGTCCTTCTCTCCCCCCCCCCCCTTTTTTTGATTTTAAAGAGGAAGGGAGGAGAGAGAGAGAGAAACATCAGTAAGAGAGAAACATCAATATAGATTGGCCTCCTCCTGCATACCCTACACTGGGGATGGAACACAAAACCCAGGCACGTGCTGTTATTGAATTGAACCAGTGACCTCCTGGTGCAAGAATAGACACTCAATGATTGAGCCACATTAGCTGGGCTATTATTTGCATTTTTTATCTTCTTCTTAAAGAAGACCCTTTAACCTTATAATACTGCTTTGGTGGTAATGAACTCCTTTAGCTTTTTCTTGTCTGGGAAGCTCTTTATCTTTACTTATATTTTAAATGATAGCTTTGCTGGGTAGAGTGATCTTGGTTGTAGGTTTTTGCTTTTTATCACTTTGAATATTTTGTGTCAGTCCTTTCTGGCCTGCAAAGTTTCTCTTGAGAAATTAGCTGACAGTGGGACTTCCCTTGTAGGTAGCTAACTGCTTTTGTCTTGCTGCTTTTAAGATTCTCTCTTTATATTTAACCTTTGATGTCTTAATTATGATGTATAAGCCTCATTTGGGGGGAATTTTTTCTTTTTCTTTTTTGCTGTTCTGATTGAATGTTTTTGCTGTCTTGTATTCCAAATCACTGTTTGGTCCTTGGCTTCATTGACTCAACTGTTGAGTCCCTGTAAATTGTTCTTCATTTCAGTTTGTGTATGCTTCATTTCTGACTGGTTCTTTTCTATGGTTCTCCAATTCTCACTAAGATCCTTGAAAGTTTCAGTAAGCACCTTGAAGCTATCATTAAGATCCTTAAGAATCCTTATAACCAGTGTGTTGAACTCTGTATCTAGTATTTTGCTTGTTTCATTTCCTTTG
>NW_006299220.1:639110-649299 GCF_000327345.1 Myotis davidii | reverse complement strand
CAGCACTGTTCCTCCTCTGAGTCTGGGTATGATATTCTCTTTCCTCCTAGTTGTAGAATTTCCACTCAGCCAGCCTCCCTGTGGTTCTGGATGATGGCCGTTCCGTCTTTTAGGTGTAATTTGAATTGGTTGTTCAAGGCAGCAATCTCTGGCGTTAACCTATGCCACCATCTTGGTTTCTCTCACAACCAGTGTTTTGAACTCTACATCTAGTAGATTGCTTGGTTCATTTTTTAAATTCTTTTCCTGGAGTTTTCTTCTGTTCTTTCATTTGGGAGATGTTTCTTAGTTTCCTCATTATGATACCCTCCCTGTGTTTATTGCTATTAGAGCTGCTACATCTCCTGGCTTGTTTGAGTGGCCTTTTGTAGTAGGGTCCTGTGCAGTCCAGTGGCATGGCCTCCTTGTTGCTCAGCTTTCTCTGTATAAACATATTTTTTGTAGATGCTAGAAATAATTTAAAAATGATAAGACATATCTTATGCCTTTGAAATTATTTTGAAACTACATGTTATACAGATATCTTAACAGATATGAAGCTTGTCTATATTTGATGTGTGTTGTCTATTAGAGTACTAGTTTATAACTAGAAATTACTAGCTTGTTTCTACCATATGAAACTTCTATGTATTTGCAATTCCAGAATAGAAGGTGAATTTTTTAGATGTTACAGTTATTGTTTCTTAGAAGTTGTGATCTAAAACTCTGGAGTAGGGAAAATATGTGACTCTTGAGCTGACTGGTAGTCAGGATTTTTTCTAGATGATCGTTAACTTTTATAACATTAACCACAATGCAGTTGCATTCAGCTTCCTTTTTTTATGAAGGAAAACTCAAGAAGTCTGTGAATAGATTTAGAAAAACAGGAACTAGGAAAAAGTTGAAAGGTCATCTTTTAAGGTTGATTACCACAAGAAATCTGGAAAAACAAACCATTTTTTGAAGGAAATATGGATTAAAAAAAATTATTGACACATTCGTTAAAAAAATTCACTATGAAAGCCTTTGTATGGTACTTCAAAAGGTATTCAATTTAAACACAGCTGTTAAAATCCAATAACTAGTATGGAACCTCTTTAGTTTATTTTAAAAACCTACAAGGGAAATAAAATAGAGGTAATCAGAGCTTGATTTAATAAGAGCTTGTTTGCAGAAATTAGAAACCCGTTCAAAGTATGTTTGAAAAAATTCATTTTAAATAGACAATTTATGAATATCCAAGGTCAGGAAATAAAGTCTAGCCAGGCTTCAAAAGATTACAATCTGTCACTATTTACTTACTTCAGCTTATCTTTGTGCAGTGTAGACTGGTTTTTCTCTTTTTACTAATGTTTTTTGCATACTTTTCATTTTCCCTAAGTTCAGTTTGCAATTGGCAATGACTTTCCACTATGCTTATCCTTGTCCCAAATCTACATGACCTTTTCTTCTCCAGAGCCTCTTCACATTCTGTAAAGCGAACTGGTTATTGGCTGTTTTGTGTATTGACTTGCTCTGGGTCAGGTTTCCATTCCCGGTAAAATTATAAATGGTCAGAGGTGAAGTTGTTGAGGGGACGGGAAGAGAAGTCAAGTCTGTCTTGCAATGTTCTTTCCACAAGGATGTCTTCCTGGAGAGATGGGTGGACTGTCAAAACATGCCCATTACAGACCATTTTGTGTTTTGGGTCAAATTGTATTCTTGACCAGTTGTCTATAAAATGGATAATGGAAACCCTTATACATTGCTGGTGGAAATGTAAAATAAAATGGTGTACCCATTGTAGAAATTCATTTGTTGGTTCCTTGATGAGTGAAACATAAAATTACCATATGATCCAGCAATTCTACTGAAGAGAATTAAAAACAAGTATTCAAATATAAAATTGCACACACGTTCCTGGTAACCTTCTTCATAGTAGTCAAAAGGCAGGAACAATTCAGATGTTCATAAATGAGGTGGTATTGTTACAATGGAGTACTATCTTACCTAATAATAGAGAAACATGTAAATTGACTATACCTTTGCTACACTAATGACCCAACAAAGATGACGGTTAATTTGCATACGTAGGTGGGAGCGGCCTGGACCCTGGGAACATCCTCGGGACCCAGGCTGCTCCTAGCCTGTAGGCTCGCGCATAGGCCCTGAGCAGCTGGGGTCCTAGAATGACCCCAGCCACTCCGGGCCTATGGGCGCAGGTACCAAGCAGATGTTCCCGCCCGGTGGCTGCTTGCACGTGTACAGGCGCGGAGCAGCAGCCTGGATCCATGCCTCCCGTCCCAGCACCCATTACCGGGGGCAGACAGGCCAGGCCAGGCCTCCCCGCATTGATCATGTACCGAAAAGAACAGGCCTCCCTGCGATTGCTCGCAGGGTGAACAGAACAGGCCTCTCTGAGATAGATCGCAGGGTGAACAGAACAGGCCTCCCCGCGAACAATCGCGGGGTGAAGAGAACAGGCCTCCCTGCAATCACTGTTGGGGTGAACAGTCCAGGCCTCCCTACGATTACTCGCAGGGCAAACAGAATAGGCCAGGCCTCCCTGCAATCACTTGCAGGGCAAACAGAACAGGCCAGGCCTCCCTGCGATCGATCACAGGGCGAACAGAACAGACCTCCCGTGATCAATCACAGGGCGAACGATCACGGGGCAAATAGAACAGGCCTCCCTGTAATCACTAGTGGGCTGAACAGGCCAGACCTCCCTGCGATCGCTCGCAGGGCAAACAGAACAGCCAGGCATCCCTGCGATTGATACCTGCGATCGATCACGGAGCATACAGAACAGGCCTCCCCCAATTGCTCTGGGGCGAACAGGCCAGGCCTCCCTGGGATCGCTGGCCAGGTAAACAGAACAGGCCTCCCTGCGATCAATTGCAGGGTAAACAGTACAGGCCTCCCTGCAATCGCTGTCGGGGTGAACAGGCCAGGCCTCCCCCAATCGCTCTGAGGTGAACAGAACAGGACACGCCTCCCTGCGATCCCAGGCGAAGAAGCCGTTCTGCTGACCAGCCTGCGCTATGGACCTGTTTGGATGGGTGGCGCAGATTCCAGGGCCTCTAGCCTGCAGCCACGGGAAGTCTCCCTCTTTCCAGAGTTAGGAGCACCAGCCCAGGTCCACCCAGCTCTGGGTCCTGACTGCCGGGGTGAGTTCCTGCAGGCTGGGGGTTTGATCCCTAGGCATTAGCAGCAGGAGACCAGTGCCTTTGTTATTGCTGTGTGTCCAGGTTTTAATTGAACAAATGCCCGGTGGCCCTGGGTGCCAGCTTAGCAAAATCTTTTAGGAGGAGAATTCTGTCTGGGTTTCCTCAAATTCCCTCAGCCACCACTCACCCTTCTGTAATGGCGCAGAAAAAGTGAGGCCCCTTAAATAAAAATCAGAAGTCTCCAGCAACGGTGGGCCGCTCTCATCATAGTCATTTGGACTGGATGGCATTTGAGTATTTATCTAGGCACCAAGACAGGGAACACACAAGCTCAAGTCATGATCTCTGCCCTTAAATAATTCACAATCTTATTAGAGTGAGTGGCTGATAAAAGCGCAGTAATGACATCAGAATGTAAGGCAATAATACAGAGAGGAACAGAAGCAATTGCTAGGACGATTTACCAACAAATAGTACAAAGAGTATGTGCTATGAATTAAATAAAAAAAAATATGTGTGGAAGTAGCTGCTTCATGAGTATGGGATCCCTTCCTATCTTAAAGGAAACTGAGTTCCATGTGAACTGTGTAATATGCTATGATATCTGAGGCACAGGAAAAGGGAGGCCTTAAGGGTACTATGCTTTGATATTTGAGTCATTCTTTATTGTTAATTCAGATGCAAGAATGAGAAGCATACTGCATCCACTCTAAGTTGCTGTTAAAGTAAAAGAATTATATACTATGAAAATACTTAATACAGATTGTAAAGAGATTTGTTCCAAGAGGATTTCCTAGAGTAGGTGGTATTTCAGGTAATTTTTTTTAAATGTGAAGAGGTTAGCTAGATAAGAAAAAGGTGTAGGGGTCCCAAATTGCAGAGGGTGCAGGCGGGGCTGAGGGACTCCCTCACCTCCGTGCATGAATTTCGTGCGCCAGGCCTCTAGTCTATATAAATAAAAGTCTAAGCGACTGTTTGACCGGTAGTTGTGATGCGCACTGACCACCAAGGGGCAGACGCTCCAACCGGTAGATTAGCTTGCTGCTGGGTCCGGCCTATTGGGACTGAGCGAGACAGACCGGACATGCCCTGGTCGAATCCATGCACTGGGCCTCTAGTTCAGCCATAAAAACTAATGAAGTACTTCTACATGTTACAACTTAGATGAATCTTGGAAATATTATGCTAAGTGAAAGATGCCAGACATGACAGGTATTTATATAAAACTAGAGGCCTGGTGCACGAGATTCATGCACTGGAGGGAGGGGGTCCCTCAGCCTGGCACCCCTGGGGGATGTCCGCCTGCTGGATTAGGGGGATTGGGCCTAAGCTGGCAATCAGACATCCCTTTTACAGTCCAGAGCTCTCACAGTCTGTGGGGGATGTCTGCCTGCTGGCTTATGGGAATTGGGCCTAAGCTGGCAATCAGATATCCCTCTCACAGTCCAGGGCTCTCACCAGCCGTGAGCCCAGTGTCTGGCTGAGCAGTGCTCCCACACACTGTCCACCAGGGGGCAGCTCCTGCATTGAGTGTCTGCCCCCTGGTGGTCAGTGAACATCATAGTGACAGGTCATTCTGCTGTTTGGTTGATTTGAATATTAGGCTTTTATTATATAGGATATCCAGAATAAGCAAATTTATAGAGATAGAAAGATTAAAGGCTGCCAGGGACAGATGGTTGCATACATTGTGAGTACTAAACATTGCTTAATTTCATTTTATGCTTTAAAATGGATAAATGGTTAATTTTATGGTATATGAATTTTAATACGGTAAAACGAATGCCAAAAAAAATGTATGGGTGAGGGATATGCATACCAGGGATGCTTGAGATAATCCACTGGGAGATAGGAAGAAATACTATTTAATGATTCTTCCTCATTCTTAGGAATTTCTGGGGTTCTCTGTATATGTTTATAATGTATATAGTAAGTGTAGTAAAGCATAATTTTAAGTAAGCATGCATATCAGAGAAGCACATGCCACAATTTTTAGTTTTTGTTTTTTTTTAATAGCAGAGGTAATTTGTGCAAAAAAAACAACAACAGGAAATTGATGTTTTTAACAAGGAAAAACTGATTACTGAGCAGTCATTACTTTTTTGCCTAAGTGTTTAGAGGGAGTTTTTAAAGATATTACCAGTAGCTATCTCTTGAAGTAGACAGATTATCAAAACCTAATAATATATTTAGAGAAACTGTAGTTAGTGCTCAGCTGGCATTCGCTAAGCAGTCTTGAAACTAACTTGGGTTAGCTAAATTGTGTGGTGTTATGATTGGCCATTTTAAGTACGACTACTATTCCTAAGAGCATCAAAGGGTTCTTGGGAATTAGGGACTTGTGACTATTCTTCATACTCGGAAGCTGTGAAGCCAATAGTACTAATGATAATAAATACAAATACTGAGTATTTAAAGAGAAATCAGCTTTTTTGAGGAAAGGAATTAGATGTTTTTCAAGGTCAGGGATAGAAAGTGTGCCTGGCCAAGTAATGAGAATTCTCTAAGAGGTAAATCTTAGTAAAATAAAAAAAGAATTGAGAGTGTATAATGTATGTAGACTCTAAAGCCCTTGGGAAGCTTTCATATTATTATGGTTATTTTTTTAAATGTGATTAAGAAGAAAGTTTATTTGCGTGGGTCTGTGACATGTAGGTTTTGCATAGTGTTTATATTAGGTAGCATGCGAATATTGATTTACTAAGCTTTATTTTAAAAACAAAAAGAAGTAGAATGTTTTTTACCTAATAGATATTAGATCCTCACTTTGCTGGACTCAACAATCATTGCTTAAAAATGTTTTGGAACTCAGATTTTTTTTTAACAGTTTGCAGAATATCCTCAGTGACAATTCTTTTTGAAGGATATTTTCTTTTTACTAAGATTCTTAATTAAGCCCTGGCACATACCCAGGTTTCAATCCCATTTGGGGGATGTATGGGAGTCAACCCTCTCTCTCTCATATCAGTGTTTCTCCACAGTCTGGCCAAAAGCAAAAAAGATTCTTAAGTTTGGTGTAGAAATATGACATGGAGAAATATATATTCTTTGTGTCAAAAATGCAGTCTACATATATAAAAGCCCAAGTGACTGTTAAGACCGGTCGACCGAATGACCGGTCTCTATGACACGCACTGATCACCAGGTGGTCAGTGTGCTCCCAGAGCCAACCTCCCGTGGTTGGCTGACCTCCTGTGGTCAGCTGACCTCCCACGGTCTCTCCCCCTGGCCTGCCGACCTCCTGTGGTCCCTCCCAGCCAAGCCAAGGGACCACGCCTGTGCACGAATTTGTGCACTGGGCCCCTAGTTATAAGTAAAGAAACTGATGTTCTTTCATCTTTTACTAACCTGAACTAAATGTGATTCATAAACTTGGCTCTGAAAATTTTCAGAACAACTCATGCCATCTTCTTTCCTAGGCTTTGAATTTCTTTCTTTAGTTTTATTTTGGCCGTGAATTTCTTGAAACTACGTGCCAAGTTTGTTGTACATGATATATTTCTCCACATTGATTTAATCATTGCCAAACTTTTTAAAGATTCAGAATATTTTATGGATTTTTTTCATCGATCTCATTTTTCTAATCATCATAGTAAGAAATTCTGTGAAATCATACTGTTTATAGACCATCCTCTCTGATTATATTGTGCAATTCTGCATCTATTTAATTTTGAATGACCCCTGACTATTCCAAGTTCATTTACTGTGGTGTTTGGATCGCCAGTGTTTTGGTTAACTTAGAAAGAAGGCTTCTTTGAGTTATTTGGTCTGCTGATCATCAGTTATGAATGCAGAGAGAAAATGAAGAGGGAGCAACTGGGGAACGCACCTATGGAGGCTGTGCTGGCTGTGGATGGCTCTACCTTTGCTGCCATGCTGTGTAGTTTTCATTCCTGTCATCCTGTACATTAATGCTGCTCTGTAGAATTACTGTTCTTTTTACATTTGACTTACTGATACTAGAAGTGCATTATAACTTTGGCCATGGTTAGAATCTGATACTATGTTTTGAATTGAAAATGGATAAATGTACATATTGTGTGGGGTTTGGAACTTTAAGGCAGGCACATCCCAGGCTTTTCCTCCCAGGCTTTCCTGTCATAATGCGGTACTTGCTTCAATGAAGGTTTTGTTCAGAATTTACCTCGTCTCCATTTTTAGGAACTGGAAATTTGTTTCCATTGAGCTTTTCATTTTAATTACTATATTTTTAAAATTTGAATTTTCTTCCTTTTCAAAGCTACATATTCACTCTTTGTAGTTTCCTACATACTCAGTTTTTGTTGCTTCCTATTCTCTATAGCTATTTTTAAGCCTGTCTTTTATTTTTATTCTTCATTATTTGTGTCTTGTTTTCTTGTGTGCTTTGGTAATTTAAAAATGTGAGCTGTTCATTTTCTTTGGAAAATTATTTATTGGTTATTTTTGAGGCCTACACAATGGGAGGCCAGAGAAAATTGCATTTCCTTCTATAAGTGTCTTGGCAGGGGATGGAAGTGTTTGAACCAGTCTAGAAGCACTGCTTTAAACTATAATAGTCATGGCGTTAGTCTTTTTAGACCACCTTTAGTCTTTTTAGGCCACCCAGATAATAAGATTTGGGCAGCAGGTACATACAAGGACTGCCTTTTTATGGTTGAAATTTTTATCTGCTTTTCTCCTCAGTTCCAAAGCAGCTCTTCTATGGGATGGAAGTGAAAGTAGGTAGGGCTGCAGCTTGATGGAAGAGGGTCTCCTATTAGACTACCTTCCTTGGTAGCTTTGTTTTCTGTACCCTGGCCATGTGAAATACAGGCAGTTGAGCTCAAGCTTGCATGGTTCAGTACCTGCCCTCAAGCCCAATGTTTTATGCTCCCTCCATTTGACTATCCCAATTTATGCCCAAAAAACCTTGGTTTATTACTGGTTCTTCCATACTTTTAAAATGAACAAGTACATGTTTTTTTTTCTTTTTTTCAATTCAGCATTTTTAGTTATTTTTAAATAGCATTGAGCTTTATACCTGAAAAGACATATTATCAGCAGCTGAAATACTAGTTTTTCTCTTAACACAGAATATCATGAACTGCTTTTTGATCACCCTGTAATGAGTTCTTTATTTTCATAAAGAGCAAAAAATCATTTGTGAATTATTGAATTCATAGATCCCATAGTTTCAGTGTTTGAAATCCTTCATGCAGAAAGAGAAAGTATCAATTATATAGTTCCTGTTTTACCAAATAGATACATTTTTAAATAAGTATGCTACTCACATCAAAATTGTTCGCAATTAGGCTGGCAGGTGGGGGGGGCAGTAGGGGGTGAGCAGGCTGATAGGCAGAGGCGGTTAGGGGCGAGGAGACCGGTGGAGGGGAGGCAGTTGGGGCCAAGCAGGCTGGCAGGGAGGGGCAGTTGGGGGCGAGCAGGCTGGCAAGGGGGCCAGTTGGGAGCGAGCAGGCCTGCAGGCAGAGTGGTTAGGAGCAATCAGGCAGGCAGGCAGGTGAGCAGTTAGGAGCCAGCAGTCCTGGATTGCGAGAGGGATGTCCAACTGCCAGTTTAGGCCCCATTCCCTCAGGTATCGGGTCTAAACCAGCAGTTGGACATACCCTGTAGGGTCCCAGATTGGAGAGGGTACAGGCCGGGCTGAGGGACAACCCCCTTGTGCACAAATTTCATGCACTGGGCAACTAGTGTATATATAATGAACTCAGTATTTTGCAAAAAAAAGAAATATCACACTTGATTAAAATGGTGGCATAGTTAGATTGAGGCATTTTGTCCATAAATTATTTTATACTGGTAAAGTACTAGGATGAAATTTGTTATAACAAACTAATCTGTGGCCTAATTGTTATTCTTGGGAGCCATTTCACAGCATAGTTTTGTCCTACTGAAAATGTAATCTAATGTATGTCTTGTTTTTCTTTCTCTTCCTTCTGCTTACCAATGCGTACATGTATGTGTTTGTGCACATATGCACATAGGTGAAAACATATGGGTTAACTTACATGATTGTAAGTGTTTCTATATTCACTTCCCTTTTCTTACAGTGGAGTTAAGCTAATACATTTATGCTCATGTCACCTTATGTCTTCTAGTTTTTTCACTGTGTTTAATTAAGATCAGTATTTATAGGATAATCAAGCTGCTCATTTGCAGTAGCAAAGTGTAGTAAATAGCTTCATTACTCAGTTTTTAGGAAAGCTAGAAGAATACCATGATAAGTATTTATATGCCCTTAGCTATATTCATCAATTGTTAACAGCTAAACATTTTCCAACATTTGTTCTCATTTTCTTTTCCCTCATCCTCTTCCTCACTTCATATACTTTGAAATATTTTGTTGAATAATTTAAAAGTATGTTGTAGGCTTATCACCCTTATACTTCAGTATCTATATCTACTAAAAACAAGGACATTCTTCTGCATGATCTTACATACCTTATTTTACCCCAGCAGTTTGGCATCTACACTAATAAAAGACAAACATGCAAATTGACCGTACCTTTGCTATGTCTTAAGCCATGCCCACCAGCCAGAGCGACTATATGCAAATTAACCCAACCAAGATGGCGACCAGCAGCCACAGAGCTGGAGCAAGCAGGAGGCTTGGTTGCCCCAATGATGGAGGAAGTCAAGCTTCTTACCTGCCGCGGCAGCTCTGAGCTCCACTCACAGTAACAAAGTTTCAATCATAGAAGATAAATAAACCCCAGATACCTGCTTTCAGCCGGCTGTGGCCACGGAGCTGGAGCGAGCAGGAGGCTTCCTTCACGCCTGCCCTGGCCAGGTCTGAGCTCCTCTCAAAGCTACAAAGTTAGAAGGTACATAAATCCCAGAATTAAAAAGAAAGAAAAAAAGAAAGGAGAGGCTGGGAGCTTCCATCGTCAGAGGGCTTGGCCAGCCTGAAAACTGCCCTCAGCCCTTCACCCAGACTGACCAGGTACCCCAGTGGGGGACCCCCCACACTAAGGGGTGACCAGCTGCAAACAGCCATCAGCACCTCCCCCAGGCTGGACAAACCTCCATGTGGTGAGGGTCCCCACTCAGGGAGGGGTGCTTGACCAGCCTGAAGGAGGGGA
>NW_006299220.1:635530-639092 GCF_000327345.1 Myotis davidii | reverse complement strand
GGCTGCCGGGCTGCCAGAGGGATGTCTGACTGCCAGCTTGGGCCCGATCTCCCAGGGAGCGGGCCTAAGCCAGCAGGTGGACATCCTCCGAGGGGTCCCAGACTGCAAGAGGGCATAGGCCGGGCTGAGGGACCCCCCTGAATGCACAAATTTTTGTGCACCGGGCCTCTAGTTGATATAATAAAATGATCCATAATCTAAATTTTTACATTTATCCCCAAAAATGTTTGCTTCTGCCCCTGTGGTCTATAGTCCAAGATTATGCATTACATTTGGTTGTTATGTCTCAGTATTCTTTCATCTGGAGCAGGGCCTAGTAGATTTTTTTCTTAAAGGGCCAGAGAGTAATACTTTAGGCTTTGGGGATCAACTTCACTTTGCAGCTACTTTGCTCACTCATTGTAGCTAAAAGGCAGCCATAGACAGTAATTAAATGAGTGTGGCTATATTCCATTAAAACTTTATTGATAAAAATAGACAAGTCATAAGCTGTAGATCTCTTATTTAGAAGAGCTTTGTTTTTTATTTTGTCTTTAATGACACTATTTAATGACTGTTTGAAGAATCAGGCTAATTTTTTGGCAGAAAGACCCTCAGCCTGAATTTTTAAAAATGTTTCCTTCATTATTTTTTTTTTTTAAGAACCAATGCTATGCCCAGCTGGTGTTGCTCAGTGGTTGAGCATATCAATCTATGAATCATGAGGTCACCATTTCGATGCCCAATCAGGGCACATGCCCGGTTTGTGGGCTCAATCCCCAGAGTGTATCATACAGAAGGAAGCTGATCAATGATTCTCATCATTGATGTTTTTATCTCTCCTCTTTTCCTCTCTGAAATCAATAAAAATATACAAAAACCAATTTACCAATACTGTGTGAACTTAAGAGTTGTTTAAACCGATCTCTTGAAAAGATTCTGGTTGGGTTGAAAGGCAAATCTTATCCCTCCCTCACAATGTGTATAGTAATACTGCCTAGAAATTGGACAATAAAATTCTCTTCCAGACATCAGGGTTTTTTCTTCTATACTCTTTCATAGAAATATTTTTATATTGATAGAAGTGAATAAGGAATTCAAGAGGACTTGGATAATGAAAGGTAGTGAAAACAGACAGAGATTTGAGTATATTTTAGCCAAATATAATTCCATAATATAAAAGCTAAATTTGCCTTAATTTATCTTTAAGACTTGAAATAAAATGAACAATCTCTGCCTCAGGTAAGCTTACTATAACTATCCGTGCACCCATGTAAAAATGTATACATTTAAAATAATTATTTCATTCTCTTGGTTCTATGAGTATCAAAAGTGATACTGGAATTAAAGAATTTTGGGATTTTTAGTATTTGAGGTTCCTTTAAATGACTATATAAACATGTATGGATGATTGGGTGCTATCCTGCCAACTTTTATTGGTTTTGACTGAGAAAAGCTCTTTTTCCAATATCGTGCAGTTACCACAATTTGATTCTGGTTTGACCTTCTATACCCAACATCGCTGGATGTTAAGTACAGATTGAAATAATTTTCTGTTGGAGGATTTCATTTTTTGGCTAAGTATTCTCAGAGTCTTTAACCATTCCTCACATCACATCTGTACAATAAATGGCTGGTCTGATTTTTGACAAGTTACTTAATGTGTGCTTTGGTTTCCTTATTTGTAAAGTAAAGGAAATGGTACCTTATAAATTTGTGAGGATTGAGTTATTACACTTAAAATACAAAAATGTCTGGATTCAGGGTGGGGCAAAAGTAGGTATATAGTGATAAGTATGCAAAACAATTTATTAATTACAATTTTTCATATGAGCAACTATAAACCTACCTTTGCCCCACCCTATATGGTACACATCTGATAAATGTGTTAGGCACTATTGTTTGTTCTTATTACATTGTTTCTCATCTGTCCTATCTGTTCTTGCACCTGTTTGTCTTAAAGCAGAGCTGTGTATAGTAGCAGGTGTGATCTGACCAGTTTAGGAAGAGTAGAGTGGGCACATCACCCATTAATATGGACTACAGTTGGAGTTTTCTTTTTAATTTGTTGTGGAGAATTTATATTATACATAAAATAGACAGACTACTATGATGGACTCTTCATACCCAACCTCCAAGTCCAACAGCATGGCCAATAGTGTCCCATTCACTTTTATCTAACTAGAGGCCTGGTGCACAAAAATCTGTGCACTCGGGTTCCCTCAGCCTGGCCTGTGCCCTCTCGCAGTCTGGGACCCCTCAGGGGATGTCCACCTGCTGGCTTAGGCCCGCTCCCCAGGGGATTGGGACTAAGCTGGCAGTCAGACATCCCTCTGGCAATCGGGGAGCCCTCGGGGGGATGTCCACTTGCCAGCGGGGAGCAAGCCTAAGCTGCAGTTGGACATCCTTAGCATTGCTGAGGAGGTGGAGGAGGCTCCCACCATCACCTCTGTGCTGGCAGCCGTCAGTCTGGCTTGTGGCTGATAAGAGCTCCCCCTATGAGAGCGCCCTGACCACCCGGGGGCAGCTCCTGCATTGAGCGTCTGCCCCCTGGTGGTCAGTGTGTGTCATAGGGACCAGTCATTCCCAGTCGTTCTGCTGTTAGGGTCAGTTTGCATATTACCCTTTTATTATATAGGATAGAGGCCTGGTGCATGGGTGGGGGCTGGCTGGTTTTCCCTGAAGGGTGTCCCGGATCAGGGTTGGGGTCCCGCTGGGGTGCCTGGCCAGCCTGGGCAAGGGGCTGATGGCCATTTTAATGATGGCCACACCCCCTTCAGGAGAAGGTCCTCCTGGGATGCCTGGCCAGCCTGGGTGAGTGGCTGATGGCTGTTTGTAGGCTGGCCATAGCCCCTTCATTGTGGAGGTCCCCGCTGGTTTGCCTGGCCAGCCTGGGTGATGGTCTGAGGGCCGTTTTCAGGCTGGCCACAGCCCCTTCAGCGTGGGGGTCCTGCTGGGGGCCTGGCCAGTCTGGGTGAGGGGCTGGTGGCTGTTTGAAGGCTGGCCAAGCCCCCAGCGGGGACCCTCACCCCATGAGGGTGTGGCCAGTCTGGCTGAGGGGCTGATGGCTCTTTGCAGGCTGGCCACAGCCCCCAGCCACCCAAGCTTCCAGTGGAGGCTGGCTGGAAGCAGGTATCTGGGATTTATTTATCTTCTATGATTGCAACTTTGTTGCCATAGCAAAGGCCATAGCCCAGGCGGGAAGCTTGACTTCCTCCATCGCCGGGGCAACCAAGCCTCCTGCTTGCTCCAGCTTCGTGGCTGCCGGCCGCCATCTTGGTTGGGTTAATTTTCATATAATCGCTCTGTTTGGTCAGCGTGGCTTGGGGCATAGTGAAGGTATGGTCAATTTGCATGTTTCTCTTTTATTAGTTTAGATTCCTTTTCTCCCTCTCAGTGTAACTCCCTTATTATACCTAAGCTCTATGCCTCCTTTACCTTGATAACACCTAGATCTTTTAGGATATTGTCTTATTCTCTTGCTAAATAACTATTGAATAAATTAATCTTGTCTTCACTGATGCCTGGATCAGTTTCCAGTAGTTTGCTTAGGAGGTAAAGTGGGTGAGTTGGTGGGATTGAA
>NW_006299220.1:633175-635513 GCF_000327345.1 Myotis davidii | reverse complement strand
AGCTGCCTCCTGCACACCCCCTACTGGGGATGTGCCTGCAACCAAGGTACATGCCCTTGATCAGAATTGAACCTGGGACCCTTCAGGCTGACACTCTATCCACTGAGCCAAACCAGTTAGGGCTGTATCACTTTTTTTAGATGTCACCCCAGTTTTTAATGATTCCTTCCATTTCTATATGGGGATGTATATGGTACAGTGGGTCCTTGACTTACGAGTGTCCCGACTAATGAGTTTTTTTAAATACCATCTGTCTCTTGGCTGATTTTTTGCATTGAGTTGATAGAGTAATTTGAGTTAACGAGCTCTGTCTCGAAACGAATTAAGTTAAGGCCCACTGTAGTCTTAGTGATAAAATCTCTTGATTCCTCTAGGAAGTAATTAAATTAGTTGGGCCAGAAGACTTGAATTCACTGTTTTATTAATCTTCTCACTTATTCTGGACTTCACATCTTTACCAGTGTCTGTCTTAGGCCTTTCAACCTGATAATCATTTTATCTTGATTAAAGAGAAGCAAAATAAAAGTTGAAAAGTTACACTTTCTTTTTCATCTTGGTTGGAATTATTTCTTTAAAGTCAAAATTATTTTACAATAGT
This sequence comes from Myotis davidii, assembly GCF_000327345.1. Classification (NCBI taxonomy): domain Eukaryota; kingdom Metazoa; phylum Chordata; class Mammalia; order Chiroptera; family Vespertilionidae; genus Myotis; species Myotis davidii. Next base: position 634,915 of record NW_006299220.1, on the reverse strand, counting down.
TTACATACAATTAAAATTGTTAAAATTTATTTGCTTCAGATAGAGGAGAGGCCTCTCTTCCCAGTGTCAATAACTGACTAGCACTTTTTTCACGCCTCCACTTATTTTTTCCATAACTCTATTCTTATTCCTTACTGATGGTTACTGTACTTTCAGCCGTTGCTGAAATTTTATACACTTACAATCATTTTATTTTTTTATTGTAGAGAGTATTACAGCTGTCTCCCATCCTCACCCCCTATATCCCCTCCACCTAGCCCCTACCCCCTGTACTCACCCCTCAAAGGTCACAATTATTTTTATATTGATGATACAGAAATGTGTAACTCATATGTAAAACAGGAGTCATATTATAGAGATGCTATGACAAGTCTATGGTTATTCAGCTAGTAGGGTGGGAATTCTAGAGGTGAAATATGGCAGTTAAGAATATGATGGAGAGGATAGGCTCTCGTACTCAGCTCACTATCGTCACCCTACGATTGAGCCTGGGTGAGCCTACTTGGTAGAAACAAAACAGCCAGCATAGGCAGATTCGTACGCTCCACACATCTCAAAGCAAACAGAGACTTAGTGAAAAGTGAGTTTAGATAACCTCTGTAATTTACCTAGGAGTGACTTAATATGGCCCTTGCTTTCCAACTCAGTTCCAACTTTCAAATGAAATATCTCTAACTTGAGAGGAGTCTTATCTTTCAGTGCTAGCAATTTATAACCTTAATTGTTAAATACTTCACCAAGGATTAGTTAACAGGGGACTTCAGAACAAGAATAAGATATGTTTTAGGCAGGGAGCTGAGAAAGCATTCTGATATAATATTGCAATTGTGCTATGTTTGTGAATTGCATCCTCTTTTTTTTTTAACCCTTGAAATTTCTGCTAGTTTTCTGACTTCAGAACTTAAAAGATTCAGTATATTTTTTCCTGCATTGTATGTCTGTTCACTCATTTGTTTATTCAAAAAATATTGCCTGGTACGGCTCAGTGGCTGAGCATGGACCCATGAACCAGGAAGTCACAGTTCCATTCCCATTCCGGGCATATGCCCAGGTTGGGGACTCAATCCCCAATAGGGGGCATGCAAGAGGCAGCTGATCAACGATTCCCTCTCATCATTGATGTTTCTCTGTCTCTCCCCCTCTCCTTTCCTCTCTGAAATCAATTTAAAAAGCTTATATAATAAAAGCCTAATATGCTAAATGTCTGCTCAGCCATTCAACAAATCAAAGTGTAATATGCTAATGATATGCTAAGGCCACTCAACTGCTTGCTGTGACGTGCACTGACCATCAGGGGGCAGATGCTCTGACTGGTAGGTTAGCTTGCTGCTGGGGTCTGGCCAATCAGGACTGAGCGAGCTGGGCCAGACATGCCCTGGAGCCCTCCTGTGGTCCTTCCCCGGCTGGCCAACCTCCTGCATCTCTCCCCAGCCCCAATCCTACACCAGTGGTGTCCCTCAGCCGGGCCTGTGCCCTCACGGAATCCAGGCTGAGGGACACCCCCCTACCCCCCCGAGTGCATGAATTTTGTTCACCGGGCCTCTGGTATATCTATACCAGTGGTCAGCAAACTGTGGCTCGGCAAAGTGCGGCTTGCTAGCCACATGTGGCTCTTTGGCCCCTTGAGTGTGGCTCTTCCACAAAATACTGACTTATGTGGGAGCGCATGTACAGTGCGATTGAAACTTCGTGGCACACTCAAGGGGCCAAAGAGCCGCATGTGGCTCGCGAGCCCGGTTG
>NW_006299220.1:631364-633114 GCF_000327345.1 Myotis davidii | reverse complement strand
CCAGCAGGCAGAGGCGGTTAGGGATGATCAGGCAGACAAGCGGTTAAGAGCCAGTGATCCCGGATTGTGAGAGGGATGTCCGGTTGCCAGTTTAGGCCCAATCCCTGTGGACATTCCCCAGGGAGTCCCTGATTGGAGAGGGTTCAGGCCGGGCTGAGGGACCCCCACCCCCTCGTGTACAAAATGTTTAAAAAAACATTTATTGCAAATCTATATGCTGGGGAGTGTGCTGCACACTGGATTAACAATTAGTGGACTTTTAAGATGTGTTTGCCATTATGAAGTTTACAGTAGTGGGAAACAGAATGAAATTTAGTTGAGGCCATAAAAAATTGTGCGTCATTGAGAAACCAAGATGGCATAGGTAAATACCTGAAATTGCTGCCTTGCACTACCACTTCAAAAATACAGCTAAAGGACAAAACAGACATCATCCAGAACCACAGGAAGGCTGGCTGAGTGGAAATTCTATAACTAGAAGGAAAGAGAAAAGCACATTGAGACTCAGAGGAGCTGTGGAAGTAAAATGCAGAGGTATGGATGTGCACGCGGAAAGGGCTGACAACTGAGGACGCGGCTGTCTTTTTCAATCAGGAGGGAGACACAGGCTCCTGCTCTGAACTCCAGTTCCAGGCTAGTCTCTGGGGACCCAGACTCATATGGGGAGAAACTGGACTGTGTGGCATTGGTTGGAACTCGAGGGCGGCTTTCTCTCAGAGGTGCTTGCAGCGATTACTGAGGAACACTGAGACCAGGGGCTGCTTAGGGCAGGGCTGAGGATCAACCATAGCTGTTTGCTCCACCCTGTTGATTCCCTGAGACCCCGCCCCACCCAAGCTGTTTGCAGAGGCTTTTGCATATGAATGGCCTGGCCCTTTGCAATCTAAAATTACCAAACAAACTGCAGCTGGGTCAGAGAGACCCAGAACATCCAAAAAAATGCCCAAGGCTCCACAGCAGTTTGCATTGCTTCACATCTGGGCCTCGTGTGCACCTCCAAACCCCAAACAAAGAAGAGGAATCTTCAGATTTCTGTAGCTCCTCCTTAGAGGTCCAAGTGTCAGTGTACCCAGTAGTCAGAGTGGGACCATCCAGATTACAACTCCTCAGATCCATAAGGGACACACTCAGGGGGCAGACTCAGTGGGCACCAAAGCCTCACTGAAGCAAGTCCTGCCCCATAAGGGTGTCTCCAGCACAGAAGTTCTCCCACCATAGACACAGCTGATTCTCACAGCCAATTGGCCTGGAGGAGGTCAATTCCTCCCAATGATACCAACTACAGTCAAGGCTTAACTACTAGAAGACTGCGCACAAAGCCCACAAAGGGGTGCACCAAGAGTGTCCACCTCAGGTAATTGGGGAGGCTGAGCTACTGGGCCCTATAGAACACCTAGCACAGAAAGCCACCCTATCAACACAGGGAAGCAGCCAAAATGCAGAGACAAAGACACAGGTTACAAATTACAGAAATGGAGGAAAGCAAACTAATGGATATAGAGTTCAAAACCACGGTTATAATGTTTTCAAGAATTTTCTAGAAACCTCCAATAATTTAGTGAGGCCCTCAATAAATCTAGTGAGACCCCCGACGATATGAAAAAGGACCAACTAGAAATTAAGCATACACTGACTGAAATAAAGGATATTATGCAGAGATCCAACAGCAGACTAGAGGACTGCAAGAATCAAGTCAAGATTTGAAATACGAAGAAGTAGAAAACACCCAACCAGAAAAGAAAAAAGAAAA
>NW_006299220.1:625589-630942 GCF_000327345.1 Myotis davidii | reverse complement strand
GTAGGGCTGGTGGGTGGAAAGAGATCAACCAAAGAACCTGTATGCGTAAATCATGGACACAGACAGTAGGATGGTGAAGGCCTCGAGTGGGGGTGAATTAGAAGGGGTCAATGGGGGGCATATTTAATACTCTGAACAATAAAGATTTAATTTAAAAAATTGTGCGTCATTAATGCTTTAAGGACTTAACCACTTACTGTTTTTTAAATATATTGTTATTGATTTCAGAGAGGAAGGGAGAGGGAGAGAGAGAGAGAAACATCAATGATGAGAGAGAATAATTGATCGGCTGCCTCTTGCATGCCCCCTACTGCCTTGAGCCTGCAACTCGGGCATGTGCCCTTGACCCTAATCGAACCAGGGACCTTTAGTCTGAAGGCCGACGCTCTGTCCACTGAGCCAAACCAGCTAGGGCTTAACCACTTATTTTGAAGCAAAATAGAGTGACTTGTTCTTGATTCTTTTCTTTTTTTTGGAATCAAAACCTCTGCAAGCTCTACAGAGTTGATGTTTATTTTTTTAAATTTTATTTTATTGTTTAAAGTATTACATAGTAGTACACATATATCTCCTTTTTTCCCTGAAAAACCCTAACTTCACTCTGGCCTCCCCTACCCCCCTGTTCTTGATTTTTTTTGCAAAATATATTTGAGTATTCAGGGTTTTGGGTCAACATGTTTACATATGTGTATTTATATGTGAAATTAGACCTTAATCAGAAAAGCAAGACAATTTGAACTGGAGGGGGAGAAGGGGAGGGAGGAAATTAATTAGTATACATGTATCATAGTGAGATTTCAATATAATGACAGGTAGTAGATTTGTGTGGGTAAATTTGTTAGCTGTGCTAAATGGACTTTTGTAGGCAGGGAAGTAAAAAATCTTACTGGCCTACTTTCTTTAAAAATATTCAATACTTAAAAATTGAGATGAAAGTTAACTTCCTATAGAACAGTGTAGTAGAGCAAATGAGAAGCATGACACAGAAGATCATGTTGAATTATGTGACAGTTTTCTGTAATTTTGAGCAAGAAAACGTACCTCAGATTCCTTATTCCATAGAGTACAACAGAGCTGCTAAATTTGGTGATCCCTCCTAGTGCTGATATCTTATGGTTTAAATTTTTTTTAGTTTAGCAGTTTCTTGATGACTTTGATTGTTGGAAAGTCAAGATACTTTCTTGTTGCCTGTACTTGTTCAGCTTCAAGAATTAAAGCATGGGGAAGGCCCCAGCCAGGTAGCTCTGTTAGAGCATGTTCTCATATACCAAAGGCCAAAGTTACAGGTTTAGTCCCCGGTCAGGGCACGTACAAGAATCAACCAGTGAATGCATGGATATGTGGAACAACAAATGGATGTCTCTCTCTCCTCCTTTCTTCTCCCTTGCTCTCTCTCTCAAAATCAATCAAATACATTTTTAAGGGAGGAATAAGGTACTTCGTAACTCAGGAAGACCTCATTTATTCCCAGTAATATGTTTTACTAAACTCTTTCAGGTAACTTTAAAAAGACTGTGACTTAATAGTAGATTATGGTTTGAAGTCAGTTTTTGTTTATTGTTGTTATTAGAAAGTTTTAGTGAGGTATTTTTCTTTGTCTCTATAGTTATCAGAGACTATTGCAGACGATTGCTGTACTCGAGGCTCAACGTTCTCAAGCAGTCCAGGATCTTGAAAGTTTAAGCAGACACCAGAAAGAAGCACTAAAAAATCCCATTGGATTTGTGGAAAAACTCCAGAAGAAGGTATATATTAAGCACTTTTTAATTTAATTTAATTTTTTTAAAAAAAATATATTTTATTGATTTTTTACAGAGAAGGGAGAGGGATAGAGAGTTTAGAAACATCGATGAGAGAGAAACATCAATCAGCTGCCTCCTGCACAACCCCGCACTGGGGATGTGCCTGCAACCAAGGTACATGTCCTTGACTGGAATAGAACCTAGGACCCTTCAGTCCGCAGGCCAACGCTCTATCCACCGAGCCAAACTGGTCAGGACATTAAGCACTTTTAAAGATTTATTTGGTAAAAGCTTGTGTTTTTTATACGGTATATACTTTAAAAATGTTTAATTTTTTCTCTTTCTGTAATTAACCATACTAGAAGGCAGGACATTGCCTTTCTGAAAATAGCTAGGAACTTTATTTGGATGTTCATATAGGAACTTGATGTCCTGTTCCCTAGCCAGTTTTATGATCTTTTCGTGTTACTTTCCCCATTTTAGAGTGTTTTCCTGATTTCAGGATTAGCTAAAAAAAACACCACCACCACCAGAAAAACCAAAACACTAAAAAACCTTCAGGATTTATTAATGCCTTTAGTTTCAATTTACTTTTGTAACTCAGTATAGTGAGATAGAAAACAATGGTGATAAAAACAAAAACTCTCTTTTAAATGTCTTTAATATTATGATTGCCAAGTCAGTGAAGTAGAAGTATAAATTTTACTTAATTTTGAAGTGTCCTTTATTTTAGTATAGAATTTTTTATAATTTTCTGTTTTCTTTAAAACTGAACTTTCATATTTAACAGGTAACCATTTGAAAATGATTCAAATTTTTATAATAACCTTTTAATTTTTATTATTATTATTTTAATCCTTATCTGAGGATAGTTTTTCTGTTGAATTTTAGAGAGGGTGGAAGCGGGTGGGGAGAAACATTGAAGTGAGAGAGACACATCGATTGGTTGCCCCTGAGCAGGTCGTGGGGATTGAACCTGCAACCCAGGTACTGCCTTTGATCGGAAATCGAACCCATGATGCTTCCGTGTGTGGATCAACACTAACTACTAAGCAACACTGGCCAGGGCTATAATATAAAAATGTGGAGATATCTAGATGTGTGTTTATGACATAGTATGTGTCTTAAATTAGGGATCAGTAATTGTTCAATAATATTAATTAGCATTGTGTGACAAGATTAAAACTGAAAAACTATCAAAAAGAATTCGCTTCTTCACCTTAAACAAAAACCTAGCTTGTGTAGGTATAATATGACAATATTTTTTTTTATGTTTTCCAAAGTTTTGAACTACTCTTGGTTTAAATATATTTCTTTATTGATTTCAGAGAGGAAAGGAGAGGGGGAGAACGATAGAAACATCAATGATAAAAGAGAATAATTGATTGGCTGCCTTCTGCACGCCCCCTACTGGGGATCAAGCCTGCAACCTGGGCATGTGCCCTTGGCCAGAATCGAATCTGCAACCCTTAAGTCTGCAGGCCGATGCTCTATCCACTGAGCCAAACCAGTATGACAATTTTAGTGTAGTTATTAGTTCCCTGTTTATTTATTTATTTACTTATTTTAAATTATATTTTATTGATTTTTTTACAGGGAGGAAGGGAGAGAGATAGAAAGTTAGAAACATCGATGAGAGAGAAACACCGATCAGCTGCCTCCTGCACATCTCCCACTGGGGATGTGCCCGCAACCAAGGTACATGCCCTTGACTGGAATCGAACCTGGGACCCTTCAGTCTGCAGGCCAATGCTCTATCCACTGAGCCAAACTGGTTTCGGTTCCCTGTTTTTAATGAATCACAAAAGTGATCTACCAAGTATTAAGGGAATGGACTGAGGACTTTGTTTTATTTAGATGTATTAATTTATTATTTTGATTTTTCCAGCTATAATATTTACTTGACAAACATTTCTTTATGTGCTTTAAGAACACTGAATATCTTAATGGATATGGAATCTATATATTGATTTGTTAAAACTTTTAAAGTTTCTAGAACTCTATTGCATTCTCCCTGTTATAGCATGTCCACTTAGATGTTTATTGATTCTGCACTTAAACAACTAGAGGCCCGGTACGATCTGTGCACCAGTGGGTCCCTCGGCCTGGCCTGCGAGGATTGGGCCGAAACCAGCTCCCCAACATCCCCTGAGGGGTCCCAGATTGTGAGAGGGCATGCCAGGCAGAAGGACCCCACCAGTGCACCATCAAGGCCGGGGAGGGATTGCAGGAGGGCTCCAGGGCGTGTCTGGCCCTTCTTTCCCAGTCCTAATCAGCTGGATCCCAGCAGCAAGCTAACCTACTGGTTGGAGCGTCTGCCCTCTGATGGTTAGTGCACATCATAGGAACTGGTTGAACGGTCGAACAAATGGTAGGACTCTTAGCATAATTATTAAGCTTTTATTATATAGGATTTGCTGTTGCAAGAAGATATAGTACTTACAATGATTACTTAAAATGGATCCAGCTAAAATAGATGGTGTTGTAAATATTGATAAAACATTTGTTAACCTTAATTTTATTTTATTCATGTTTCCAGGTGGACAGAACATAGAGTTAGGCACATTTATTCAAGTTCTATGCAGCTGGGTATTTGCTGGTTCTCCATTTTCAGGTTTAGTTTAGAACTGAATTTCTTTTCATTTTATCTCAGAAACAGATGTGATATAGACCAATTTTAATGTACAGGTGTATAGTAAATCCAGACACTATAATAATCATGAAAAATGTATGTTCCTTGGAGATAAATGCTTATACTGGATTTAGTTTAGGTGTTTGACTTTTGTTTTTCTGTGTTTACTCATGTATACTTAATTTGCCTATTCTCTTTAGGTTTACCACATTAAGCTGTTGACATGTGATCTGTTTGTTTTAGTAGACATCTAGAAACTCCTCATTGAAATTAGGAAATTTGTGGTATATATTAATGTATAGAATGCAGGGAACATTTATGGCTGTTAGCTTTCTTTAATATTACCATTATTACTTTAAAAGATGCTCTAATTTTGCAAAAGTTGAACCTTAGACTTGTAGGTACATTTATGACAATGTAATATGTCATAAGCAAAATAAAAATTAAGAATTCTGTGTCACAAAGTGGATTTTGCCCTTCCAGTTTTATAATTCATGACCTGATTGTTTTCCTTATAGTTTTAAACGTTGAAGGTAACACACTCATATCCAATTATCATTTTACTACTTTTGCTTTATCACATATCTATCAGTCTTCAATCCATCATTCCATCTTATTATAAGATAGAATGCTTTTGATACATTTCAAAGTTGCAGACATATATTAATTTACCAAAACACTTCAAATGCATATTATTAACTAAAATCCTTACACTTTATAAAGGTGAATTTTTATATACAATGAAATTTAAAATTTCCAAATTGTAGCATTCTATGAGTTCAACAAATGCATCCACCTATATTTGTCCCAAACCCCTTAAAAGACATTGATCATAGTCACCTGATTATAGTAATTACTAGAGGCCCAGTGCACAAAAATTTGTGCACTCGGGGGGGTCTCTCAGCCGGCCTGTGCCTTCTTGCAGTCTGGGACCCCTCAGGGGATGTCCACCTGCTGGCTTAGGCCCGCTCCCCAGGGG
>NW_006299220.1:622212-625471 GCF_000327345.1 Myotis davidii | reverse complement strand
CATATTACCCTTTTATTATATAGGATAACAACAAATGACTTCTCTAAAGGTGGTTGGTAAAGTAACTGAATTTCAAGTAAATTAAAGCTATAGTTTTGATTCTCAAGATATTATAATTTTCTTATATGTTGTAAGAATATATATTGTGAAAATAATTCACTGTTTTATGGATAAGTGGTGAACATGGACTACATTTAAAATAAACAACCTTTTTTTGCTTTGCTGTTTATGTTTAAGTTTAAAGTCTGTTAGTGATAATGTACAATATGTCTATACAGTTCAGCTTTAGAGCTCTAAAAATAGTGCTTATATTTTGTTAAATTGATTCGTCCTTTCCTTGTTATCATCTTTATCATTCAATGTTTAGACTACATTATCTTAACTTCATTGGCTATTGGATTTCAACAGTGACTGGAAATGCCCAGGTGATGATTATTTGGATTTGGTGTCATCTGAAGTTTGGCTATAGTTGATAATTTCTTGAATTAAATTTAGACTGTTTTATTTATTTTTTTTTTCAGGCTGATATAGGGCTTCCATATCCACAGAGAGTTGTTCAATTGCCCGAGATTGTATGGGACCAATATACCAATAGTCTTGGGAACTTTGAAAGAGAATTTAAAAATCGTAAAAGACATACTAGGAGAGTAAAGCTAGTTTTTGATAAAGGTAAGAAATGACATCATAAGATTTTGAGTAGAGAAATACCTGGCAAATTCTTGCTTTAATAATCCTATACATGGTCTTTTATTTAGTAGGTTTACCTGCTAGACCAAAAAGTCCTTCAGATCCTAAGAAGGATGGAGAGTCCCTTTCATACTCTATGTTGCCTTTGAGTGATGGCCCAGAAGGCTCAAGCAGTCGTCCTCAAGTAAGCAGTACACAGTATTGGAGTAGGAAAATTTGAATTGTAGACAAAATATGCTGACATTTTGCTGATTTGTATTCTAAAAATTCAAGCAGTCTTTTCACTGAAGATAGCAGAGATATGACCTTGAAGTTAAGAGAAACCTGGATTGCATACCCAGCTCTAACACTTACTAGCTGTGGGACTTCAGATGTCAGTTATTAAGGTCTCCAAGCTGCAGTTTCCATTTATATAAAACATTATTAATATTGCCTATGTTCTAGAGTTGTGAGGATTAAATGAGTAATATGTGTAATATTACATTATATATGTTTAAAAAATAAATTTACTAAAACGTTTGGAATTAATAAAAAAGTTCTATAATTCGTTATTTGGTTATATCAGAGGGTGGTCTTTGTTATTTTCTGCTTGACAAAGGTCTTGTTTTATATGCAGATGATAAGAGGACGTCTGTGTGATGACACCAAACCTGAAACCTTTAACCAGTTGTGGACTGTTGAAGAACAGGTAATAGATATTTCTAAATTGTGTAGGTTAAAAAGAGTTAAAATTAGATATGAATAAAGTGTTTATTATTGTTTATAATCTCTCTTCACCATGAATTTAACATATTTAAACTTATTTCTGTATACTCTTCTGCAATCTTCAAGAATTCAGGATTTTGAGAAAATATGAAATTCTGTTTGGGGATAATTTTTAAAGAAGGAACCTGGGTTTTGGGAGGAAGAGTGAAAAAGATAGTGAAATGGATGGAATATAGCTTTTGTAGTGCAGTTTTGGGAGAGAAAAACTTGGGGCCAAGTCAGGTGTGCCTCTGAGCTCTTGTTTTGTTGTGGAGGGGAGCTGACGAAGCCAGTCAGAGGCTTCTGTTTCATTTTGGCATGCATCTAGGACTGTTTGTGGGTAAGGTTGGAGACACATTTCTGTCTCATAGGAGGATTAACTTCACAGTTTATTAAAAGCTTAAGAATCTTGACTTCAAGCATCCAGATTATTCTGCATCTTTATTATTTATTACTATGGGAGAACTTAGGAATAGGTCAGAATATTAAAATCAAATCTTTGAATGGAGGACCACACAAAGGAAGGAAAGTCTCTTTTTCTGTCTAAATCCAAATGAATTTATATGTTTTTGTCAAATGTATAAGGGTGAACCTAAACGTAGTCTACAAGAAAAGATGGTCAATGGAAATCACCAAGATGTGTAAAATATCAATTAATTAATTTTTGCATGCTATCTTTTTACTGAAGTGAATAGAAAATCTTTATAAGGGCTTCTATAAGTTTATTCTCTAATTTTGTTTTCCCTGTGAATTCTTTAAGTTGCTTTATGGGAACTTTTTCTTACCATGACGATTTCTAGTGCCTAACCCCCAAAGTTGAGGAGGGAATATTATAATTTAAAATGAAAATGTGGATGTATTTATTTAGAATTTGAGTATTAAACTTTCTTAAATGTGATCTTGGATTTGGCTTAGAAAAAGCTTGAGCAGCTACTCCTGAAATACCCTCCTGAAGAAGTGGAATCTCGACGCTGGCAGAAAATAGCAGATGAGCTGGGCAATAGGACAGCAAAACAGGTAATTGAGGAGACAGTCCCATATTGTTGGTCCGTTTTTGATAGTTTATTTTATGAAGGATAGTGTGACTGACATCAGCAGACTGCAGCATCATTTTAGCTACAGAGTACAATGATATTAGGATTTTAAAATTAGCATTGTATATTTTTGTGTTGCTTTCAGAGAAAACTTGTGAATATACTAAAAAATAAAAATGTAATGGACTTAGTGTTTGTTGCATGCTTGATGATGCACCAGTGATATACAAAAAAAATTCTTTATTGATTAAAGTATTACATATGTCTCTTTTTTCCCCTTTTGACCTCTCCCCGACCACTCCGGTGCCCCAGCACATGCCCTTACCCCCCTAGTGTCTGTGTTCATTGGCTATGCTTATATGCATGCATACAAGTCCTTTGGTTAATCTCTTACCCTCAACCTCTGCCTTCCTTCTGAGGTTTGACAGTCTGTTTGATGCTTCTCTGACTCTGGATCTATTTTTGTTTATCAGTTTATGTTGTCCATTATATTCCACAAATGAGTGAGATTATTTGATACTTATCTTTCTCTGACTGGCTTATTTCACTTAGCATAATGCTGTCCATGTCCATCCATGCTGTTGCGAATGGTAAGACTTCCATCTTTTTTTAGCAGCGTAGTATTCCATTGTGTAGATGTACCACAATTTTCTAATCCACTCATCTGCTGATGGGCACTTAGGCTGTTTCCAGATCTTAGCTATGGTGAATTGTGCTGCTATGAACAAAGGGGTGCATATATCCTTTCTGATTGGTGTTTCTGGTTTCTTAGGATATATTCCTCGGAGTGGGAT
>NW_006299220.1:620270-621451 GCF_000327345.1 Myotis davidii | reverse complement strand
TTGTATGCCAGCACCATGCTATTTGATTATTATGGTCTATTTGATTATTATGGCTAGTTTGACATCAGGTAGCACGATCCCTCCTACTTTGTTCTTTCTTGAGATCACTGTGGCTTTTTAGGGCCTTTTTGGTTCCAAATACATTTTTGAAGATTTTTTTCTAGTTCTGTGAAATATGTCATTGGTATTTTAATAAGGCTTGCATTGAATCTATAGATTGCTTTGTATAATATGGACATTTTAATGATGTTGATTCTACCAATCCATGAACACAGCGTAGACTTCCATTTGTTTATGTCTTCCTCTATCTCTTTTTTCAATGTCCTGTAGTTTTCTGAGTACAGGTCTTTTACCTCCTTAGTTAAGTTCATTCCTAGGTATCTTAATTTTTTTTGTTGCAATGGTAGATGGGATTGTTTTTTTTAATTTCTCTTTCTGTAATTCATTATTGATGTATAAAAAAGTGATAGATTTGTGGGTGTTAATTTTGTATCCTGCTAAATTGCTGAATTCATTTATTAAGTCTAGTAGCTTATTGGTGGAGTCTTTAGGGTTTTCTATGTACAATATCATGTCATCTGAGAATAATGACAGTTTTACTTCTTTTCCAATTTGGACGCCTTTTATTTTTTTCTTCTTGTCTAATTGCTATGGCTAGAACTTCCAGTACTATGTTGAACAGGAGTTATGAAAGTGGGTATCCCTGTCTCATTCCTATTCTTAGGTGAAATGGTTTTAGTTTTTGCCCATTGAGTATGATGTTGGCTGTAGGGCTTTTATTATGTTAAGGTATGATCCCTCTATTTCCATTTTGCTGAGGGTTTTTATCAAGAAAGGGTGTTGAATTTTATCAAATGCTTTTTCTGCATCAATTGATATGATTATGATTTTTAACTCTCAATTTGTTTATATGATGTATCACATTTATTGATTTGCAGATATTGTACCCACCTTGCATCACTGGAATAATCCCACTTGGTCATGGTGTATGAGCTTTCTAATGTAATGCTGGATCCAATTTGCTAGTATTTTGTTGAGGATTTTAGCATCTCTGTTCATCAGGGATATTGGCCTGTACTTCTCTTTCTTTGTAGTGCCTATAACTCTTCTTGGAATTAAGATAATGCTGGCCTCATAAAAAGAGGTTGGAGGTGTACTCTCCTCTTGGATTTTTTGGAATA
>NW_006299220.1:614948-620006 GCF_000327345.1 Myotis davidii | reverse complement strand
TCACACTCTGGGCTTTTCTTGTTGCTCTCTTTCTAATTACGTATTTTAAGTTGAAGAGTTAGATAATTTATTACCAGTGTTTCTTGTTTTTGGAGGTAGGCCTATAATGCTATGCACTTCCCGTTCAGGACGGTTTTCACTGTGTCCCATAGATTTTGGATTGTTGTGTTTTCATTGTCATTTGTTTCCAGGAAGTTTTTAATTTCTTCTTTGATCTCTTTGGTAACCCAACTATATACTTTTTGATTAGACTGTGGTAACAGATTTGTGACATGGCCTTAGTTAGTATTTCCTGCTTGTCTCTAAAAAAACAGCATTTTTCTCCTTCACATTCTCATCGATATTAGATGTGTTTTTATATTATAAGCATGAGTAGTCACAAGTTGAAAGTATGTATTTAGCTTTGGAATCAATCATTTTTAGGATGTTAAGTACCTTTGGTGGCAGTTTAAAATTATTTCTAGATTTATGATAAATTTAAAATTGTTAGCATTCGTTTAGATACACATATACATTTTAATTTTTAAAAGCTATTTAGGTATTACACGCTTGTCTGCTGATGGGAATGATCCAGTAGAAAAGGAATAAATGATGGTGTACAATAGAATGAATAACTGTTGAACATTTGTTAGTGAATCCCAACTTGACAGTCCTTCAGGACCTCTTGAACATGCTTTTGAGAGACTTCAATTTTTATGGAAAGCACATACACTTAGATGAATGCATTTGAAATTGGACCAAAAACTCAAAAACTATTCAGGTATAGCATGTATTGGCATTATGTTCAATGGATTGTCATGTTTTCTTAGGTTGCCAGCCGAGTGCAGAAGTATTTCATAAAACTAACTAAAGCTGGCATTCCAGTCCCAGGCAGAACACCAAACTTATATATATACTCCAAAAAGGTAAGAAGAGAATATATGAAAATAAATCTTAGATCAGAGATTAAACTCATCAAAGTCAGAATTGCTATGTAAAGATGTATACATTTATTAGAACGAACTTGTTTAATTTTTAAAAGTTCACTTACTCTAAGCATTTTGTTATATTGAGCATAAACACAGGGCAGGATTCCATGATTGCTACTCAGTTTAATTGAGAGAGCTTTAATGATGTTTGTTCATTATTTTCTTTGGAGTAGGTTAACTTATGTGAATGAATGCTGCTCGAAATATTTTATTTTATATTGAATGTGTCACAAAGGCCTTTGTGATGTTAAAGTTTTTAAGATTTTGACACTTTAATAAACACTATCAGTTTCCAGTTTTTAGATATGCTACTTAAATCCAAGAATAGAAATGTTTAAGATATTTTATTTGATCCTCACTGTCATTCTAGAAGTGTAAGTAATATCACCTTCACTTTACTGGTAATGATGTTAGTAGCTAGCTGTTATTCTCATGATTGAATGCTCTGGGCCAGGTACTGTTGTACAGTGTTTTTATAGACGAGACAAGTAGGCCTTACAATATGTTGGGTAGATTGTCTACTCACATTACTATTAAATCTGGGAACCACTGATCCTCTGATTCTGATCTCAAGTCATTTCCACTGTTGTTCTCTGGTTGTCTCCACAGTGAAAAAGCTACTGTCCCTTTCCTACATAGCACATTGCATCAAATTGTAGCCAGGGTTGTTGTTTTGCTTTAATTACAAAAAATAAAGCACCTAATGACCTAATTTCATTTCCTTAGTAAATCATCCTGGTACTTCTCCTCCTCCACTACTGCCATCCTTCATATAAAGAGAAGCTAAAAGCATATTAATGCTGTTGCTCTTTTTTTTATTGAAGCTATACATTTTGTTTTTATTCTTTGTACCAAGTTTTGGAAGCTTATTTTAACTTATCAGTTGTTTAAAATATTCTGGATTTTGTTTTCCCCTAAATATTAGCATTACCTATATTAGATATGTAGAATTTACCCTGTAACTTTGGAGTGTTGGAACCTTGATAACCAACGTTCAACTTAACAGCTCTAATTTTTATGGCTAGTTTCTAAGTTAATCTTAGATGTGTTGTGTACCTTTTTTTTCCCCACATCTACGACTAGATGGTGATAAAAAAGAAGTACTAGAGAAACCTAAATGTGTTCCTTCCTCTGAGTGCAAAGAAGTTTAAGTTATCAGACATTTTTACTGTAGAGATCTAGCCCAGCCATAGACACAATGATTCCTTGCCATGATTAGACTTTGAATTTTCAAAAATAAAATAATGGTTCTGTGTTTAGCTGAGGCTATTATTCTTTGTGACCAGTGAAGAGAGGCATTCTGTGTAGTGGCTTAGAGTGAGGGCTCTGGCCTCCCACAGGCCTAGTTTGTGATACTGGTTCTACCACTATCTCCTGCAATACCTTGCACAGCAGCTTAACCTCTTTGTGCCTCCATTTCTTGATCTTAAATTAGAGGTGGTAATAATGGCTTTATAGGACTGAGGTAAGGATTAAATGAGGTTGGCATAGAGTAAGCAGTCAGTCAGTGTTAGGTTCCATTTTCAGACATTCACCATGTTGTGGAAATTTTCCTTTTACTTGATAGTTTTATATCTGGCTAAGGCTACTTCATCTTCCCTGATCTTCTATGAGGATTGTAAGAGGAGTTCAGTTCAGCATTTGAGTGTCAAGAGTGATAAATACTGGTGATACAAATATAAGCTAGATAATGAGCATGTGATCCTGTTATTTGGGTACTCCCCTTCCATGTCTCTTTTTTTGTTTTTTAAAGGTAAATTGTGCTTTAAAAATCCAGTTAATGTAGGTAAAGCAGCTGCATAGGAGTGTGATGAATGATAGAAGTGAGCCCTAGCTGGTTTGGCTCAGTGGATAGAGCATTGGCCCTCAGACTAATGGGTCCCAGGTTCAATTCCAGTCAAGGGCACATACCTCAGTTGCAGGCTCTAGCCCTGGCCCTGGACCAGGCCCCAGCGGGAGGCAACCAGTTGATGTTTCTTTCTGTCTGTTTCTCCCTCTCCCTTCCACTCTCTCTAAAAATCAGTGGAAAAACATCCTTGGGTGAGGATTAACAACAACAGTAAAAAAATAGTAGAAGTAAAATCCTTCTAATAGACTTGTGGGAAGTAACATTTATATTTTTATCTTCTTGGTTATTTTAATGATTTTCCACTGTTCCAACTAAAAATTTGTTTTCTCATTTAGTCTTCAACAAGCAGACGACAGCACCCTCTTAATAAGCATCTCTTTAAACCTTCCACTTTTATGACTTCCCACGAACCACCAGTGTATATGGATGAAGATGATGACCGATCTTGTTTTCATAGCCACATGAGCACTGCTATCGAGGAGGCATCAGTAAGTTAACTGTTTTTACTACAGGTGTATATTTGTCTATGCACTTACACATTAGGGCCCAAACAAGCACACCAGGATTTTCTCATTATTCCTACTCTTTGGAGAATGAGGGTTTCTTTTCTGTTTTTAATTAACAAGTCAAATTTATGGGTCTTTTATTACATTGTGTTTAATTTTTTTAAGTAACTGAAATAGAAGAGGATAATAAATCCATATTCACCTATCATCTAACTTTAACAATTATCAATTTATGGAAATCTTGTTTTTATCTATACTTCCTACCCATCCCAACTTTGTCACAAATTATTTCAGAGAAAATCCTAGACATTACACAGTTTCATTATGTTTGTAAAGGTAATTCTTTATATGATCAAATATACATTCTGTTCACATTTCCCCAATCATAAATTGCAATAGGTTCTCCCCTCTCCCCTTCTTTTTTCTCTCTTACTTTTGTTGTTGTTGTTGTTGGTAGTGAAAAACTGGGTCATTTGTCTTGTAGAATTTACCATTGTGTGGATATTATTGTGTGCATCATCCTGGTGTCATTTAACCTGTTTCTCTGTTCCCTGAATTTCCAGTGAATTTATAGGTCTAGCTAGTTGATCAGACTAAGATTTGTTAAGGTGGGCAGGACTATTTCATTTGTACTTTCATCCGTTTGATCATCTCTCTTTTTTTCTTTTTGACATAGCCATTGCTTTTTGCCTAGATCCATTAATTCATTAAATGTTACAAAATAGTGATATTCTTTCTTTTCTTCTTTATTTATTTGATTATCCTACATTCAGGAAAAGGCAGTATAGCTGCTGGGGGAGAGTAAGGGAAGTAGAAAGAGACACAATAAAACTGTTCACACTGGTTATTTGAGGCCAGGGGAGTAGGTTGGAAGGAGTATTGTTAATTAAAAAAAAAAAATGTATGGATACCTTTACTCTTTGCTTATTATAGTGAGCACTTACTACTTTAGTAATTTGAAGAAAAAAAACACCTTGACATAAATCTAGTCCTGGCCACCACCATGAACACTTGATAATTTTAGAACAACACAGACCACTGCTTAGTTCTTCCCTTTATTTTGTTTTTAAAATACTGAGTTTATTCTCTACTATCTTCCAAAAATGAATGAGATTTTAAAAGTTTGTATTCTTAAAAACTGTTGGATTTAAATATATTTAATATGTTTTAGTCCATTGACAGTTGTAACCTATTCAAGTTGGATTTTGAATTCTTTTGACAAGACTCCAGTAGTCTTTGATAGCTTCCTTACTGTTTGGTATGATAAGGAAGTTCTGGGCTCTTTTTGTATATTTCCTACCTCAGGCCTAGCATCAGTCTTGCTTTCTTTTATTGGGAAATAGTATTAGTAAACTATATCCTGACTCCAGAAATGTTATTTGCTACTTGGTTGATCATTGTTTCTAGGCCTGTTTAATGGCAAGAGCTGGGAAGTATATTTTTGTTCAAAGATAAAACACATCATAAGTTTATATTTTTATTGCAAATACAACTTCACTATGGGAATTTTACTTTCCCTCGTTAATCTTAATATATAGCTTCTTTCTCCCGTTTTGAAAACCCCATTTACCAGTAACATCAACATAATAATATTCACTTTCTTTGTCTTACACTGCTTACAACAGTCTCAGAATATAATACTAACACTGCCATCTATATCCTATATAATAAAGAGGGAATATGCTAATTGGTCCTAATGGTGTCCAAGTCATGACCAGTCAAAGGTGTGCAAGCA
>NW_006299220.1:610990-614356 GCF_000327345.1 Myotis davidii | reverse complement strand
GAACCCATTGTGGCCCTCGAGTCAAAAAGTTTGCCCACCCCTGGTTTAATCTATGCTTTTCTGTCTCTGGATCTTTTTTTGTTCATCAGTTTATATTGTTCATTATATTCCATAAATGAGTGAGATTATTTGGTATTTATCTTTCTCTGACTGGCTTATTTAACTTAGCGTTATGCTCTACAGTTCCATCCATGCTGTTGCAAATGGTAAGAATTCCTTCTTTATTACCACAGCGTAGTATTCCATTGTGTAGATGTATCACAGTTTTTTAATTCACTCGTCTGTTGATGGGCACTTATGCTGTTTCCAAGTCTTAGCTATGGTGAATTGTGCCGGACAGCAGCGGTTCATGGGTGATGCACCCCGAAACCAGAGAGGAGGGAGCCCGATTCTTTGCGGGGCCACACAATTCCACCTTCAGCCGTGGGTTATATTGTTGCTGGGGCACTGTTGCCCCGAATCTGGTTTACTGGACGCTTATATTTGCGTTCTACACCCTATACGACAGCAACTTTGCAGAGTGCCCTTTTGTACTCCGGGACCCCTCGGGGGATGTTGGAGAGCTAGTTTCGGCTCAATCCCGGCAGGCCAGGCCAAAGGACCCCACCTGCCAGAGGGACCCCATTCACTCCACAGATGCCAGTGAGGGACCGTAGGAGGTTGGCTCCAGGGCGTGTCCGGCCCGTCTCGCCCAGTCCCACCCCACTGGTCACCTTCTAATTAATTTCATTTCAATGTGCATGAATCCGTGCACCGGGTCACTAGTCAATAATATGATTACTGAAAACAGATCTTTTTCTTTCAGTCCTTTTTTGCCTCAGCATATACCCTACTACAGAAGTAAAGTCAAATTACACTTTTTAAAAAGTTAATTGATTGATTGATTGATTGATTGATTGATTTTAAGTGCCCTTGACCAGTAATCGAACCTGCCACCCTTCCATTTGCAGACCGATGCTCTAACCACTAAACAGTGCTGGCCAGGGCCAAATTACATTTTTTAAATCCTCTTGGAATAATTCCTCTCTGTTTCATCATCTCTTTGCTAATTTGGGTAATTCATTTCATTTCACTTTCTATTCATAGCTATTCCCTTTTATTGCTATTAATTGTTTTTATTTTATTATCCTGAAATTCATTTTCTGAGTAATTAACATGATTCTGATTTCTTGCCTAAAGGACATAGAGATTACCTTATATCTTTCTTAATAATCTGATTATATGTAATAACGGGAAAAGGATAATTTTATGAAAAATCATCAAATAAAAGTAAGTCTCCATACGGTCTGTTTCTAGGTTAAATACCAATTGTATACTTTGGTATCAAACTATTACAAAATGCCTATTTTTTAAAAATATATTTTTATTGATTTCAGAGAGGGAGAGATAGAAACATCAATGATAAAGAGATAATCATTGATAAGCTGCCTTCTGCATGCTGCCTCTTGGGGATCGAGCCCACAACCTGAGCTTGTGCCCTTGACCAGAATCAAACCCGGGACCCTTCAGTCTGTAGGCTGACACTCTAGCCCGGCTGTGGGCAAACTACGGCCCGCGGGCCGAATCCGGCCCGTTCGGCTGTTCTATCCGGCCCGCGGAGCCAAAAGAGCGGAGGGTTCTCTTGCTCTCCCCTCCGCTCCTTCACCAGCAGCAGTGTTAACATGGCAACGTCGGGAAACACGGCCGCAGCTCCTTCTTCTGAGTCCAGTTTAAGAACCCATTGTGGCCCTTGAGTCAAAAAGTTTGCCCACCCCTGCTCTAGACACTGAGTCAAACCAGCTAGGGCCCTATTCTTTTTAAAAAGAATATGTTTTTATTGATTTTTAGAGAGAGAGTAAAGGAGAGGGATAGAGAAAAACAATGATGAGAGAAACATCAATCGGCTGCCTTCTGAACACCCCGTCCTGGGCATTGAGCCCGAAACCCAGGCATGTACCCTGACCAGGAATCTAACCAATGACCTGTTGGTTCATGGATCCACACTTAACCACTAAGCCACACTGGCTGGGCAAAATGCCTATTCTTCAAAATATTTTTTAAACTTATCTTTTGAAAACAGCTAATATCTGCCATATCTTAAGATATGCCATTTGTAATATTTAAAATGGAATTGGTTCCTTTATGGAAAATCTGAAACTATAATAAAAATTAAAGTAAAACCAGTTTAAAAAAAGCCAGCCCCTGGAGTTCCTTCCTCCTACTTCTGACTCTCCAGGGGGAGGAGGCCCTGACCTCAGGGCAGCTAAAGAAGGAAGGCTTTCTGCCCCTCTTCCCCCATTCTATTCCCATTTTTATTTCTACAGTGGGGCCCCTGAGAAGAACCAAACCTGGGTAGGGGAGCAGGGACCCAAGACCCTAAGGCCAGGGAAGGGAGGCTCAGGTGCCCCAGCCCCAAAGCTCCTGGCCTGTAGTGTGGACATGGGCAAGGCCCCTCCTGGCTGGGCCCAGTTGGGGTTAGAGCTATTAGTTCCAGATCTTGAGGAAGGTGTATGTAATTTTGTACTTTGTGAATAGTAGAATTATTTACTTGAGAAATAACTATTCACACTTAATATATGTTAGGCTCTGCTAAGTTCAGTTAAATAGTTGTAAACAAAATATCTATGATCTTTGCTCTTATAAACTTTAGTTTTGTGAGAGGAGATAAATGTATAATCACATCAATAAATTTTAAGTTTTAAAAATTGCTTCAAAAATAGCTGCTTAGCATAATTATTTAAGAGGTTCTTAATTTAGATTGGGAGTTTAAGTGGGAGACGGAAGAAAGTGACAGTCAAGCTGGCAGTTGAAGGATGAATAAAATTTAGTCAGGCCAAGAGAAGTGGCAGGATATTTAAAAGAATTATATTTTGAGAACATTGGCAAACCGACACTAATAAAAGACAAACATGCAAATTGACCGTACCTTTGCTATGCCTTAAGCCACACCCACCAGCCAATCAGAGTGAGTATATGCAAATTAACCCAACCAAGATGGCGGCCGGCAGCCATGGAGCTGAAGTGAGCAGATGGCTTGATTGCTCCAGTGATGGAGGAAGCCAAGCTTCCTGTCCGGCTCTGAGCTCCACTCAAAGCAACAGAGTTTCAATTATAGAAGGTAAATAAACCCCAGATACCTGCTTTCAGCCTGCCGAGGCCACTGAGCTGGAGCAGGAAGGAGGCCCCTCCTGACCGGCTCTGAGCTCCACTCCAGGCTACAAAGTTTCAATTATAGAAGGTAAATAAATCCAAGAATAAAAAAAAAAGGAGTCACCTGGGGGCGCTTGGCCAGCCTGAAAACGGCCCTCAGCCCCTCACCCAGACTGGCCAGGCACCCCAGTGGGGACCCCCCACACTAAAGGGGTGTGGCCAGCCTACAAAAAGCCA
>NW_006299220.1:588746-610694 GCF_000327345.1 Myotis davidii | reverse complement strand
CCCCCCCCCCCCCCCCCCCGTGCACAAATTTTTATAGTAGGCTTAACTTTTGTTTGGTTGATTTTATTTATTTTTATATGAGCACCAGTTCAAATCATCCTGATTATTTTAAAATAGCCATCGCCTGTCCCCTCTTATCCTCAGAGGATATACAGTGGGGCCTTGACTTAAGAATTTAATTCGTTCCATGACCGAGCTCGTAACTCAAATTACTCGTATGTCAAATCAAAAAGTGAACGAGTGAGACATGTGATGCTGGGCTAATGTTGTGGCATTCACTGTGACGCTTGCTGCGCCAACTAGCGGTGGGGTATCTGAAACTGGCTCAACACCCGAATTTTAGCTCGCAACTCAAAGCAAAAAATCAGCCGAGACACAGCTCGTATCTCGAAAAACTCGTTAGTTGGGACACTCGTAAGTCAAGGCCCCACTGTATTCTAAGACATCCCTTCTTCCCCCAGTGGGTGCCTGAAACCACGGATAGCTCCAAACCCTATAAACACTGTTTGTTTGTATGTGTGTGCATACCTGTGATAAAGTTTAATTCATAAATTGAACAGTTTCACAGGTGGAGATCTTTTTTTTTTTTTTTTAAATATATTTTCTATTGATTTTTTACAGAGAGGAAGGGAGAGAGACAGAGAGTTAGAAACATCGATGAGAGAGAAACATCGACCAGCTGCCTCCTGCACATCTCCTACTGGGGATGTGCCTGCAACCCAGGTACATGCCCTTGACCGGAATCGAACCTGGGACCCTTCAGTACACAGGCCGACGCTCTATCCACTGAGCCAAACCGGTTTCGGCCAGGTGGAGATTTTATATCACTTAGCATAATGTCTTCAAGGTTCATTTATCTTGTAAAGTATCATAATTTTCTTTTTTAAGGCTGAATAATATTCCATAATGCACACGAACACACACACACCCCCTCATGTATATTTAGCAGAGTTTGTACTCTTTGTATTTGTTTAAAACATCTGCATTCAATAAATTTTGTCATAAAAATTTTTAGTAGATTATTTATGTTGTCTTAGTGGTGACATAGGAAGGCAGTAGCTATTTTAATATCTTTGACAAGAATTTGAAATGGATGAAAGATAGTGGGAGATAAGGTAGATGAAGTGTGAGACTGTAGAGAATCTTTTATCCAGCTACATACTTTGGACCTGATGCTGTAGACAGTCAGGAAGCCATTTCAGAGATGTTAAGTAATGGTGGGGATAGAGGAGGGAGTGGGTACTACAGAGGACCAATTTGAGAGAGAGATTAGAAAGTGTTAAGTAGTGACAAGATTTGTTAGATTAGATATGAGACAGTGCAAAATTAAGGGTAACTCTTTTATGTAGGCTTTGGCTGCTGAATATATAGGGAATTAATGAATCAGACAAATCGTGTTCACATTCATCAGATTCTGCAAAGCTATTTGATCATGGGCAACTGTTACAATTTCTATAAAAGCCAATTTCCTTGATGTAAAATACACATTGTAGTTTAATAACACCTCCTAACATGGAGAGAAGGAGGGAAGAGAGGGACAAGGGGTTGCCTGGTCCAGGACCGGGAATTGATGAAACATGGCGGGTATTGGTGAATTGGGTATGCTTTTAGGCACGTGTGGAAATAGTGACCATGAATCAGTCATGAGGTAGCAAAGTAAAGAAATGGGCTCTGGGTGACAGAGTCCAAATAAATTGGGAAGATAAGAAGCACTGACTCACCTATCAACTTCAACTTCATATTTTATATAGTTTTTGTTACTCATTTCTTTTATACTCTATTTTAAGTAATCATCTTTGTACCTTATTTCATCCCCTTGAGTAAGAGATGAATGTACTGCCTTGATCATTGGAAGTAGAGAGCAGAAAGCAAAGCACAGATTGGTTTGCTTGCTGTTAAGAAAATGTCATATTTACCAGAGGAAGCGTAAAATCTGTTAGATTGAAGAAGAGGAGCTTCCGTTGATCAGGGAGAGGTAGATTATCTGGGCTGTCAAATAGCCACCAATGTGTCGGGATGTGGCGCCTGCATTAGTGTGTGACGAGTAGCAGTCATTCCCTGCTCCCCCGGTACCTACGTATGAGGCGGCACTATAGGTCAGTAGTATGCATTAAGGAGCCCTCTGAAAGTTTTAGTCTGAAATATTGCTAATAGCAACACTATTTTCTGTACTGTTAGTTTTCTAAAAGGAAAGGTATCCTAAAAGTGAAAAATCTTGATAGAAAATATATCACTATTTCTTATAATTATTTTAATTATCAGACTAACTTTTTTGTTTTATGTTTTGTGATTTCAATAGGATGAGGAAAGTATTCCTATTATGTATAGGAATTTACCTGAATATAAGGAACTATTACAGTTTAAAAAGTTAAAGAAGCAGAAACTTCAGCAAATGCAAGCTGAAAGAGGATTTGTACAACACTTGGGCTTCAAGGTAAATTCTACTTAATCTTACTATTTGTTTAATTTTTGAAAGGGTGATAAGAGATATTTAAGATGGTTTCGGAGTTTTAAACGCCACAAATTCCAAGCATACAGGTAAAAGTAAGTTTAGTTCTCAACCTGTTCATTTACACAAAGTGGTGTGCCAAAGGCCTACATACAGATTTCTGTACTTTGAGGTAAAATGTGAAATAAGTTTTTGTCTACCTATTTTTCTTTTTTACCTTCTAGCTTTACTGAGATATAATTGATAAATAAAAGTCGTATCATCTCACACAGTTACCATTTTTTGTGTGTGGTGATGACACACAAGATATACTCTCTTAGCAGTTTTGAGTACTGTATGCTTTAAAATTATTAACTATAGTCACCAGGCTGTACATTAGCTTTTCAGAACTTACTTGTCTATCAGTGAGATCATACAGCATTTGTCTTTCACTCTCTGGCTTATTTCAGTATGTATAATGTTTAATCCATGTTGTCACAAATGACGGAATTTTCTTCTATGTTATGACTGAACAATACTCCAGTGTGTGTGAGAGTGTGTGTGTGACATTTTCGTTATCCATGCACCCATGGAACTTTCTCTTTTTTTGCTGTTGTTCATGAATCAGAAATTTGTTTTCTTTCACATTCAATTATCTTTGCTACTTTTTCAGAAGCTAGTAGAAATACATTTAGCATTCCACAGAATTTTGAAATAACCAATTATGTTTCAGTCACTAGGCTAAGTGCTAGAGATTCAGCAGTAAATAAGATAGACTCAGTTTCTGTCCTTACTCTGTTTTCATCTCGAGGAATTTAGAGAAGTTAAAAAAGTTAAATGGTCGAGTATGACTAGATTGCATATTGGAGAACAGTGAGAGGCTATTGAGGTGCCTTGGAAATTTTGGTAAGGAATTTAAATTGTCGTAAAGGATTGTGGAACCACTGAAGCATTTTCAGCAGAAAGTAATATGAAAGCTGCATTTCAGAAAGGTCATTCTTAAACCATTAGTATTGATCATCTTTACAAAGGCGGGTTTAAGGTGGATAACTCTTAATTTCTGAATACTATGTGGTTAATTTTTTTAACAATAATGTATCCATGTATACTATTTATGTAATTGGAAAAAATTAAGTGAAGGAGAAAAAGATCATTCTGTTCTTAGTATGGAGAATGGGTATGAAGAAAGGAAGGCTGGAGGCAGGGGGACTGGGTTGGGGATTTTTCTTTTGGTAATTTAGACAAAAGATAAGAATTTCTTGAATTTGCCTGGTGGCTGTGGTAGAGATTGACAGATTTGAGAACACTTGAGGCATTAGAATTGACTGTACTTGATGGGTTTGGAGGAGGTGATGAGACCATGAACTATTGACTTGCTATAGTGGTCTACATGAAAATACTGATGTGTGCTGTGACTGACACACTGAAATTTAAAACAAAATTTTTATACCTCTGGATTTCTGACCTGGCTATTAGCCAGGCTGTATAAAAAGACTTTTCCTCTTGATCCTTCAGTGACCCTGCTTTTCTTTTAGGGATTTTCCAAATTGACAGCTCTGACCTTTCAGAGGGTACTTTTCACTTCTCATAATTTTGCTGCAAGACCCAGTTGAGGCTTGTTGGTTGTCAGCCATTCTGGGTGGCTTGATGATCAAAGAAACTAGAAATGAGATTTACTTTGATTTCTCACTGAGGGCTTCCACGTGCACCACATGGAGAAAGAGCCCGGTCTTCCTTCCCTTCAGATGGTTATTGGTCATAGGAGCCTTTGGGCTTGGAGAGGAACTCAGTAAAATAAGAGTTTGGAGAGGATTTTGAGTTTGCCTGGTAATTTAGGTATGTTAAATAGTTCTGTAACATATTTGTAAAGTTTAACCGCAGTGTTAAGGGAGTGGTTCATAATCACAGTCATTGTACCCTGGTGATGAATAATTACTAATCACACAGCCAAGTTTGTAGGTAGTTTACTTAAATTTTAAAAAATAAATTAAAACATATTAAAGTTAGTTTTTTCTAATGTTCCTCTTGTCCACCTATACTGGTCTTAAATGGGTGGGATTTCAGTTAGTGCTAGAAATTGTACCGCTACCCAGTGCATGGAGAGAGGGGAGAAGATGTCTGTGTGCATACCATGTGTTTTTCCAGCAGAGAAAAGGTTTTGGAACAATGTAGTTTAATGCCTTTTCTCTCTGAATCTCTGACAGTGTGATAACTGTGGCATAGAGCCTATCCAGGGTGTTCGGTGGCATTGCCAGGATTGTCCTCCAGAAATGTCTTTGGATTTCTGTGATTCTTGTTCAGACTGGTAAGTATTTTCTACATTGTACATCTTCAATTTTGACAAGAGCTTTCAGCAACTAGTGAATTTGCTTTCCAGACTACTTAAAACAGTGGTTGTCATTCTTCTGGCCCTTTAAATACAGTTCCTCATGTGTGACCCAACCATAAAATTATTTTCGTTGCTACTTCATAACTGTAATGTTGCTGCTGTTACGAATCGTAATGTAAATATCTGATATGCAGGATGGTCTTAGGCGACCCCTGTGAAAGGGTCGTTCGACCACCAAAGGGGTCGCAACTTAGAAAGTCAACAGATCTGGATGAAATTTTATTGTCCTAAGGCAATAAAGAAATTTTCCTTAATTATTACATTTCTCAAGTATAACTTTCCATTAGAGATTTGGATAGATTGATGGGTTTAACCCGGTCAAGCTGTGAGGAAGTTCTGTAATATCTAGATTAAAATGCATCCACTGCCATGTAATAATGTGTGTGCATATGTGTTTTTCTTTACAGCCTACATGAAACAGATATTCACAAAGAAGATCACCAGTTAGAACCTGTGTATAGGTCAGAGACATTTTTAGACAGAGACTACTGTGTGTCCCAGGGCACCAGTTATAATTACCTTGACCCAAACTACTTTCCAGCCAACAGATGACATGGGAGAGAACACCGTACACTAGTCCTCTTCAACACATAGCAGTGGTCTCATTGTGAGTTATGTGCACAGTTTGGAAAGGTTCTCTGCTTTCCCTGAATGACACTCACAGCATGACAGCTTCCTGAGTGTTCTCGTCCAGTCCAGCTCTGCACCGTGTGGCTCCAGATCGCTGCTCAGCAGCTGAACATTCCTGGTGAGCAAAGGGTTTCCTTGGTGAGTCTCTCACCCCCACCTTCCAGTCTCCGAGGTGGCACTTAAATAGGTGAGATGGAAATGAGAGCACACATTAAAACGTGAGTCAATTCCAAAGGTTTCAAAGAACTTGGTCATAAATACGGTAATGAGAAGACGAAGTATTTATATTAAAACAGTTTAGTAGCTTTCAGTTTTGTGAAAATAGTCTTCAGCACAGAAACTGACTTCTGTAGACAAAGTTTTAACCAATGAAGGTGTTTGCTTCTAGAATATACACTTTAAAAGAACTCCCCGCCCCAGTGGTGGCCCCTGACGGCCGTTAGTAAATTGGAGCTGCTTAACCATATTGATGTCTAATGTCTTTTAACCACAATGAACTGTCCTTACCAACACGAAGCACTACAGGAGGCAGCGGCCACATCGCTTCCTTAACCAGCTCATGGTGTGTGAATGTTATAAAATGGTCACTCAGATATATTTTTTAAATGTAATGTTATATAAGATGATCATGTGATGTGTACAAACTATGGTGAAAAGTGCCAGTGGTAGTAACTGTGTAAAGTCTTTAATTCACAACATTAATTCCTTTAAAATACACAGCCTCTGCCTCTGTATTTGGAGTTGTCAGTACAACTCATCAAAGAAAACTGCCTAATATAAAGATCATATATATGGTAATAATTCCCTCTTTTGTAGTCTGCACAAGATCCATAAAAGATTGTATTTTTATTACTATTTAAACAAGTGATTAAATTTAGTCTGCGCAGTGAGCAAGGGTTCACATGCATTCTTTTATACTGCTGGATTTTGTTGTGCATCATTTACGACATTTTGTATGTTTCTTCTTATCTGTGTATACAGTATGTTCTTGAATAATGTTCACTTGTCAGGAGAACTGTGAGAAATAAACTATGTGGATACTGTCTGTTTATATTATAGAATGTTTGTTGTGACTTCCTTTGGTTAGATTTTGGATTTTTTTTCCCCTCAAGAGTTTGCTTTACCTGTTCTTTCAAAAGAGTAAGGACTTTATTATGGAAACAAGAGTGAACTTGAGAAGCTCTGTAAAAGATGGTGCTGAAGCACTAAATAATAAACTAGGTACAAAAGAACACATACTATGGCTAAAGAAAAAGGCAGTTTTATTTAGATATGAAAACTAAACAGGTGGAAAATTTTACTCATTCTTTTTGATGAAAATAAGCCCCCATGTATTTAATTTAAATAGGTGGCTTTTGAAAAACCCTGTATTCCATGGAAATTATTATTGATTGTTAGAAAAGACAGTATATATATTCTAAGATTAAGAATTATACTGACCCAATTATGAGAGTCTCCTGTTTTTTCTAATTTTAAATCAAGGGAACATTATTTACTAGGCCTCTTTTAACACATTGTAGGGTACTAAAACCATACCCTGAATGTTTTTATTCAGAAAAGTAATATAATTTTAAATATAGAAATATGAGAATTTTAACATAATATATTAATTAAAAATTACTGATGATGTTAATAAAATATATTGTATCGGAGAGGAAATGGAGTTGAGCTTAACATTCACCCTGGAATTACTAGTTGGGAGAAGAAGAGGTGGATCATTAGACTCCTCAGCATTTTGATACTAGATGTTAAGTGAATATGCCAGAATATCTATCGTCAACCTGTAGCAAGACAGTACCTCTGGGTGGTGACTCTGTAAATTCTGTATTTGTATAGAAATAATATCAATTAGTTCTGGAGAACCATTCAGACCCATTCAAAAATCCCATAAAGTATGAAGTATGCTTTGGAAGAGGGCTATGAATGGTATAGTTGTTATGTACACAGAATAAACAACATATCCTATGTAATAAAAGCCCAGTGACTGGTCGACCAGTTGCTATGATGTGCACTGACCACCAGGGGGGCAGATGCTCAACGGAGGAGCTGCCCCCCTGGTGGTCAGTGCGCTCCCGCAGTGGGAGCACTGCTCAGCTGACCGGTATGAGGGGTGCTCCCACAATGAGTTGATCCCTGCGGGCCATGCCCCCACCAGTGCACAAATCCTGTGCACCGGGCCTCTAGTAGACAAATAAAAGCTACTTAAATGTATTTTTCAAGGGGAAATATTTTTGAGAATTTTGAGTGCAAAGAGGATTATTTTCTGCTTGAGCAAAGATGTATTAGTTTTGCATTTTTTTCAGCTCCAAGCAAATAGTCCTCTTAGCTTTAAAAGGCCTGGACAGTAGTAGGAGTGGTAAAGTGCTGTTACTGCTTTAATTCGAGGACTGCAAGAATGGGCAGAGCTGTCATATTTGCAAATAGGCCTTCCGTCTCCTACAAAGAAGTGTTGGCAATAAGAGACAACAGAGACCTACTAGTTAAAGCATTGCTTATTAAGTAGTAATCAGTAGGTTAGATGTAGTGTTTCCTGAAATAATGTGCTCAAGTATTTGATAAGAACAGAAGGAACTTTTAGTGACACCTAAAACCAGTGCATTATGGTTTAGGCAGAGGAGGTTTTGGTTGGTGTGATGTGCACTAATAATAATAGCAAACACTGATACAGTGCTTAGTATGTGCCAAGCAAGCATATAGTAACGGTTTTAACTTTCACAACCTTATGAAGCAGGTTCATTTATTCTGTTTTCATAGGAAATCTAGCCAGAGAGCTTAAATAACGCCTGAGATCATACAGTGAGTAAAGTGAGATGTTTGGATTTTAACAAACAGATTGCTCCAGAGTCAGCATCTGCCTCATTGCTTTGTTTGCCACTGAGGTGGTTGAGGTGGAGGTGTGCAGGGATTGATTTTCAGTCTTTTTCGTGGTGTGTCATGGTTCCTTGAGTACAGTACAAACCTGAGCACGTATCCAGGTTTATAGCCCAGATTGGAGAAGCATTATCTGTGGATGAGGCAGAAGCACTGAGATGAGATGGTCTGCTATGATGAATTAGAAAGATACACATACATAAAATTTACATATTCCAATTTGGCAGCAAACATGGCCATAAGATTTAAGCCAGTGGTTCTCAACCTTCTGGCCCTTTAAATACAGTTCCTCATGTTGTGACCCAACCATAAAATTATTTTCATTGCTACTTCATAACCGTAATGTTGCTACTGTTATGAATCGTAATGTAAATAACTGATATGCAGGATGGTCTTAGGCAACCCCTGTGAAAAGGTTGTTCGGCCGCCAAAGGGGGCTGCGACCCACAGGTTGAGAACCGCTGACAAAGTTGGGATTAGGACTTGGCATCTCCTGCCTCAGGCAGCATTTGTTTCCATGCATGTTTGGCGCCTCTTGCTTAACCTAATAGTATGCCTTGTCCATTTCTGAACATAACAATTTACTGAAGTTTGAGGAACCTTTAAAAAATGAAATAGAGAAAATAGTACATTACATATAGTAGATAAGCATTTTGTGAAATGTCTTTTATATTTATAGATATAACATAGCATGCTACATAAGTTATTTTTTACTGTGGATAGCAAAGTTGGAAGACCATTGTTCTAGGACCTAGAATCTAAGTGCACACAAGTTTATGGAGGCATTGTCCTTTTAGGCTGTACTTATTTTTATTGATTTTCAGAAAGAGGAAAGGAGAGGGGGAGAGAGAGAGAAGACATCAGTGTGAGAGCAAAACATCCATCGACTGCCTCCTGCATGCCCCCTACCAGGGATCGAGCCCGAAACCATGCATCTGCCCTAACTGGGAGTTGAACACAACCTTTCAGTGTCGGGACAGCACCCAACCAACTGAGCCACACCGGCTGGGGCTGTTATTTCTCACTGGGTGAAACATACGCTTCTGTTGAATGATCCCAGAAAAAGGATTACATTTTTTCTTCACAGTTCATGCAGCTCATTCAGTGGGTTTTTGACAGTGGTTTTACATTTAGCTCTGTGAGGACAGAGACCATCCATGTCTGTCTATTCCTTGATCTGGTTCTTAGATTCTTAATAAATATTTTTGATAATATGACCCATGTTTTAGTGAGCTACATTTTTTCTCTAAGGGACGTCCCCTATATCTGAGCAGTGTGGCACCGTGGAGGACTTGCCTGGGGAGGTCTTTACTGGGCTCTGAAGGGACTGAAGAATTATGTCCTGTCTTATGTGGAGGATGTCACCTTGGTGGCTGAGAAGACTTTGGTCCTCTTTGGGACCCAGTTAGGCATGTATCTTCATCTCAGCCATGGTTTTAGAGTGATGTAACGGAAGGGGCACTAGAGTGGAATTCCGGGTACTAGTCCCAATTGTGGAAGGGAGGCCCTCGGGAACTGTTGCCAGAGAACCACCTTGTATTGAGCACTGGGAACTAGTAAGTAATTTACATGTATTTTTAAGTTGTTCAATCCTCTTAACACCTCTGTGTGGTCGCTTATTATTATGATATCTACTGTGTAGTTGAGAAAACGCAGGTTTAAAGGATTAAATGTCAGCCTTCAATAATCACTGCTTTGTGTGGGACTGAGGATACAAAGCTTGCTGTCACAGAGCTTATCGGTCTAATGCAGAAGACCAGCAATAAAAAGTATGGTTCCAGACAGATATAAATGCTGTGAAGAAAAATAATGTTTGAAGAAAAACCGTGGAAGAATGGGGACCATTCTGTCATTTTAGATGGACTAGTAAAAAGGCGCCTCAATGACAAGGGAAGGCTGGAGCAGAGACTTGATGGGCCGAGGGAATTGGCCCTGAAGATAATGTGGAGGGACAGGCAGGAGGATGGCAACAAGGCCCTGCCAGTAGAGCTTGGCTTGTCTAGGAATATTAAGTGGGTTTTAGATTTGGCCAAGTGAGCAAGAGGAGAGTGGTGATTGGCGGGGTGAGAGGCACGGGGCCAGATGAGGTGAGGCCGGCATGCCGGCCATTGTAAAGGCGTTGGACCATGTTTCTGAGGTTTTCTGCGTACACACAGGCTCTCCTACTAGGCAGAGATCTCCACTGTCCTTTCCTGCTTTCAAATCATGTGACTTAAAGGCCATGCAGATCAGTAGTGTGTTTTGTAGCTCTGCAGGAGACTTGATTTGCACCTTTAGGTACTCTTCAGGGGCAAAGCCATGTACCCTGCTGACTTGCAGTCCGCTGCCCTGTTGCCTCCCTCCCTCTCCCCTCCCCAGGCTGCCAGAGCTGTGGTGGGCGTGGACTGCGTTTGCCAACACCGTGGTATGTGTTTAAAGAATGTTCCTCCCTACAAAGAGTCATTTTGTGTGTTCTGGCACAACTGATCATTTTCACCCTGTGACTGTCTTTTTCTAATTTGCTCAAATACTCCGTGTGCTCCCCTATCAAGTGTGTGACAACTTGGGGTAGTAGTAAAGTATTTGACAACTGTGTGAGTGGAAGGAACAGGCCCCTCTTTGTGTTAATAGAGGCATAATTGTAACCAAAGAAATTGGATTTCTTCTTTAGCAAACACTGACATTTCTGTTTAAGAATGACTGCTAGAGCAAAAGGAAATAACGAAAATTACCATGTATCGTGAATATACTGAAAGTTCTTTTTGTAATTGCTCAAAGCTGATCTATGGCCAAAATTAAAATCATATGAGCATATCATACAGCTCAGTTCTTACTGTGTTTGCTGCTAATTCTGTTGAATAAGGCTTCAAATGCTTTCCAGAATGATGCGAGTTGCAAATAAATAGAAAAAAAAGTGTTATCCTGTGTTCCATTTACTTTATTTGTACATATCCATTTCAAAAAAAAGACGACTTTAAAAATACAGCTTTGCCCCAGAAATGGATTCTTATTGGCACAACCATCGAAGAGGAAAAAAATCATGCAAATTGAAACCAGGGTCTTTTGGTCATGACTGACTTGTACCAGTTTTCAACCTGTGGGTCGCGAACAATGAAAATACATCCTGCATATCAGATATTTACATTACGATTCATAACAGTAGCAAAATTACAGTTATGAAGTAGCAACCGAAATAATTTTATGGTTGGGGGTCACCACAACATGAGGAACTGTATTAAAGGGTCGCGGCATTAGGAAGGTTGAGAACCACTGGTAGAGGAAGGTGCATTTATTCCAGTAGACTGCATGAGAAGCTCTGATTCTGGCAACGATAACACAACAGAGAACCCAAACTTCACTGGTTTGATGCGAGGAAACAATTTTACATTTGGGTATGATAAGGCTTGCAAACCCCTCAAAAAGGCCATTATGAAACAAATATAGCATCGAGATCTGTTAAACGTGTGCTGACATGCCCCTCCCACCCACATCAGTTTTATTACTGTTACTGTAATTCTTGTTTGGCAACAGTATTTAGTAAATAGGTGATCATTTAAAATCAAAACTGTAAGTTGACATTAGTCCGGTGGATGCAATAATAAACCACCTCACGCTTTTAAATTACGTTTAGTCATTGGTATTGATGTATAATTGCCAAAATGCACCAGCAGGTATAGGAGAGGCCATTTTCCTCCAGTTAGTGCTCTTAGCCACTATGACAGTATTCCAAGTAGCCAGTTTCATAAAAATGAGTAGAGACATGTTATTGGTGACTAGTCTGGGTTTAGCGGTCTTGGAAAAATTGTACAGTTTCATATTTTTTATGTTTTTCAAATTGAATCAGATTTGTAATAATTGGCATGTCAACCTAATCTCTCTGGCTCTGAGCTACAGTTACCAGAGGAAGATGCCCCAGCTTGCAAGCCCCTCCCTCTCCCCCCTCAAATTCAGGGACTTCATCAGGCAACTTGGGGGGAGGAAGATACAGTGGGGAATTGAGGGGTGCTAACTCCCTATTTGATGAGAGGAGAACCAAATGATCAGACTCTAACAAGTCCTGAGGGCACAACTGACAGACTGGCACTGCACTGCTGTCCATTAACTCTGCTCGGAGGTACAGCCTGTCTGATAGGAAGGTGTGCGAGCTGTGAGTGGACGGCTGTCTGGATCACAAAGAGGCTGGGTGATAACAAATACACCATGCATGGTTTCCAGACGCCTCCGATGGGCCAAGCTGGGGAGCAAACAGCAATGTCGGGATTGGAAGGGGACACAAGTTTAACCTGAAACGTAATTAAGGTATAGATAGACCTTTTAATATATTTCTCTGTCTTCACTCTCCTTAACATACATGCATTTTGTCTTCAGAAAATAGAGTCAATAGCTGTGCAGAGTTGAAGAAAAACTTCCTCTGGTGTTCCCTCCGCATTTATCTATATTTAAAAGGAAAAAAGAGAAAGTTAGTCTTCAGGAACATTTGTAAGTAGGACCATTTTTGATGATAAAGTTTTGCCTGCTTATAACTTGCTGTGCGAAATTTTAAAACATAAGACACCAAAAAACAAAAAAGTGAGCAGCTCAGCCCTCGCTGGGTAGCTCAGTTGGTTAGTGTCCTTCCCATACATCAAGGTTATGGGTTTGATCCCTGGGCAGGGCACATAAGAATCAATGAATGTGTAAGCAAGTGGAACAACAGATCAATGTCTCTGTCTCAAATCAATAAAATAAAAGCGAGTAATTAAAAAACTAGGTGCCTACATTAAAACAGCAATGTGATATCCCTCCACACCTATTAAAACAGCCAAAATACAAAGATCTGACAGTCCCAAATGCTGGTGAGGATGTGGAGCAACAGGAGCATCCATTCTTTGCTGACGGGCGCACAGAATGATAGCCACTTAAGAAGGCAGGTGGGCACGTTCTTACAAAATTAAACTCTTACTCTGATCCAGGAATTGCACTCCTTGGCATTTACCCAAAGGAGCTGGAAACACGCCCACACAACCTGCGTACGGATGTTTATAAGAGCTTTCTTCATAATTGCCAAAGCTTGGATGCAACCAAGATGCCCTGCATTAGTTGGACAAGCATCCAGACAAGAGAATATTATTTAGTGCCCAAAAGAAATGAGATTATTAAGCCATGGAATTAAATGCTGGCTGAAAGAAGCCAATCTGCAAAGGCTACACACTAAAGGACATTCTGGGAAAAGGAAAACCATGGAGACAGTAAAAAGATCAGGTGTGTGTGTGAGACGGGGGTGGGTGGTGGTGGAAAGAATGGGTTTAACAGGATTTTTATGGTAGTAAAACCTCTCTTGCAATGGTGGACACCTGTCATACATTTGTCAAGACCCACAGAAGCTGGACTTTCTGTGATTATGATAGGTTGATGTTCAAACAAATGTACAACTCTTATGGGAGATGTTGATGTGGGAGAGGTTGTGCGTGTTTGGAGACGGGTATATGAAAACTCGATGCTCAGTTTTGCTGTGAACCTAAAACTGCTCTAAAAAATAAAGTCTATTTAAAACAACAGCAACAAAAACTAGTACCCTGTTGAGGTCAGGTATTATGTAGGGTCATGGAAAGACTTTGCAGTTAGTTAAATCGAGACTTGTGCGTGTCCTGGAGCAGGGTGGGTAGGAATAGGGCAGAGGTGAGGGCCCCGCAGCAAAATGATGGGGAGGGCTGTAAGCCCAAAGCTGGGACCTACAGCAGGGAGTCGGCAAGAAGGCACACTATCCCTTCCTCTCTCAAAAGTTCCTAACATGCCAAACACAGAGATTTGTCCCATCACATATGTAGCATCCATGGAAAGTAGAGGCTTGGGTATCCATGTAAGACTCATGGGAAGGGAGGAGGAGGTAGCAAGCTTGCTTAATGCAACTTTTTGGGGCTTCATCTCCAGAGGTTCCCATTTGGTAGGTGTGGGCTGGGTCTTCTAAATGGCACATTTAACAAGTTCTGCAGCTGATACTGATGTGGGTCATCTTGGACCACTCTTTGAGAAACAATGATTTTTTAAAACTCTGGTCTAGCTTGTTTGGGCAAACTAGCTTCTATTTCACAACACTAGGGACTTCACTGATTCCAGTGGTAGCATGAGTTCTCAAAACAAAACAGTGGGCTATCCCTGAAAATAGATACAACAAATGTTTATAGAATCACTGTTTGTAACAGCCCCAGACTGGAAAAATTGCAAAAGTCCATTGGCAGTGGATGGATACATGCGTTGCGGCATAAACTCCTGCTTTAACGCGGGCAGCAGGAGGGAGAGGAGGCAGCCCGAGGAATGGAAAGGAGGCAGTCACAGACCTGGTGCCTGGATTCGGTGGGGCCTGACGGAGAAAGACTCAGAGGGACACCCGAGTTTCTGGCTTGAGCACCAGGTGGTTCTGCTAAACGAGAGGCATACAGGAGAAGCAGCAAGTGCCAGGGGAACAGACGAGCGGTTGAGTTTTAGACAAGTGAAGGTGCCCGAGGAAACCAGGTAGCGATGTCCTAAATATATTTGATGTGAAGTCTTAGCTCTCTTTGTAAAAAAATGTTCCATCTTTATAAAGTTAAAAAAAAAGTGTGTGGCATAGTCATATAGTGCAATACTACGGAAATGAGAAAACATGTGAAAACAGCTACATGTAAAAACATGGATTAAATCAGGCAAAGCTGCGGGAAAGAAGCAAGTGTCCAAAGCAGAGGCATGCTGTGTGGTTCGATTTACGTTACGTTAAAAACAGGCAAAGCTAGGTTACGTTGGTGAGGGGTCTAGACTTCGGTGGTAAAATAATCGAGAGCAAGGACATGGTTATCAGGAAGGCCAGGCTTGTGATGACTTTTTGGGAAGAGGACGGAGATGTGATCAGGAGGCACGAGGGGAGCTCCGGGACTCTATCTCACGACCTCGGTGGTGACTACAGGTGCCCATTTATTATTCTTCAGACAGTACATAGTACTTGTATGCATTCCCGTAACTATGATCTTTCTCACAATAAGGAAAAAATTAAAATTGAAGCTTAAAAATATTTGCATCTCCCTGTCCCCCATACATACGTCATTCTCCATCCTTATGGGAAAATCAAAGACCCGTCAGCAACTTGTCTCCCTGGCAAGTGGCTCTACATCTGGGGCAGGGACTTAGCCGTTGCCACGTGTTCCCCTCTCAGCGCCTTGCCTTTCCCTTGCCTTTCAACCCACAAACCTTTCCTCGGTGCGGACATTGGATCCTGTGCTGGAGATCAGCGAGCTGAGTCAGACCCTACAGTCCTGCTCTCCAGGAGCTCACAGCTCCAGGGCAGCGACGGGAACAGGGATTGACAACAGGATGACTACAGGCCAGGAGCTGCAGATACAGAAGCGCCTGACGCCACGTCCGCCCTCACCGCTGCCCTTGTTTGCCAGCCGCTTTCTTCCCTCCCTCCCTCTTGGAGCCCCTTTCCTGACCCACAGTCTGGACTTGATGTAAGGATTTGGGATTCTCTCCTATAAACACCGAGCAAGTTGGTTTCAGACACAAGCGCTAATAGCACAACCCCTGAAGGCTGCACCTTGTTATTTCCTGAGGGCTGGGAGGCGGAGGCTTTGAGCGGGACCATTTCCTCCTATTTCCACCCAAAACCCAAGCACTCCTTTGGCGTTGTGGCTTCCTTAGGGGAGTTATTTATTTAATTAAAGAAAGGAAGCTTCTCGTGGCCACTCAGCCAGTCTCGCGCTGTGGTGTGGGCCTCTGTGGAGCCCATGCGCACGAGGAGGTTGAAAGACGAAATCAAATAATTGGGCTCTGGGACCCTCAGCCCCAGGAAGCACAGTGCCGAGACTATAATTCTAGAGGCAGTGAGGCCACTTAAACTATCGGAAGGGTGTGTGTGGGGTTAGGGGGGTTAGGAGGGAGGTCTGAAATGGATTTTTATGAAGCAAAAGAGCCCAGCTGAACCGGGTGGGACCAAGATCTTCTGCTCCGCTCCAGATTCTTCCCCCGGTTCGCCGCAGGTCACCTGGACAGTCCCTGAGTCAGTGGGAGAGTATTTGAGAACAACATCTGGCTTTTCTATTTTCATATATAACTGTGACTCTGAGGAAATGGGAGAAACCAACTTACTGAGTGCTTTCTAAGCTCCAGGAACTATTCTCATTGCTTACATTAGCTCATTTAAAACAGCCAACTCGGTGCTACCGTTGAACACCCTTAAGCACAGCACACAGGTAAGAATGCTGCAGAGCCGAAAACGGTTCGGCTCAGTGGATAGAGCGTTGGCCCGCGGACTGAAAGGTCCCAGGTTCGATTCCGGTCAAGGGCATGTACCTAGGTTGCGGGCACATCCCCAGTGGGAGATGTGCAGGAGGCAGCTGATCAATGTTTCTCTCTCATCGATGTTTCTAACTATCTCCCTCCCTTCCTCTCTGTAAAAAATCAATAAAATATATTTAAAAAAATGCTGTGGAATTGGCATATGGATTGTTCTGTGTGGAGGGGGCTTAAAACTTGAAAACAAGGTGCTTTTCAACAGACAGTAAGGTTTTGCCCCAGGATCAGTGCTTACGGTGTTCATTTACAGCAACCCTCTGTCCCCAGGGGCGGGAAGTCAGTCTCTTCCTGTCCCTTGCCCCCAAAGCTCTCCCGTTCTGAATCAGCAACGGCAGAAGGTGAGGTTTTCATGTACTGAACGGAAAACTAGGTAAGTGGCTTTGCTTCTGACTTCTGCCTGAGAGTGGATATAAAACCCTGCAGTCAGTGAGGTCCTGGTCGGTCTGCAAAAAGATTTTTTAAAAAATAGCTAAAAGCAAATGAGCAGGAAATAAGATTACATTTCTGAGCTTCACTCGATTTCCGAGGAGGAGCTGTCGGGAGCCCAGGCTGAATCAGAAAGCAGTCACACCGCTTTGGGAGTTGCATGTTCTGTCTCTCTTCCTCTTTAGTTCCATGAATTTGAAACCAAAGGACAGGTGGCTGGTTCACACACGGCCCAGATCTGGTGTTTTCCCTGAATCTCCCCGCACTGTTCAAAACGCTGCTTGAGTTTTAGTTTTGCTTTTCACGTGCTGGCGGGCGCCGTGGGGCCTGTGGAGCAAGCTGAGCTGTCACAGAGTGTTTACCGTGGTCGGGGCGCCTCCCTCTTCCTCTCCTCATCTTGTCCCCATTAAAGCAGAGCCTCACGCCACAGGGGCCCTCACTATTCGGCACCTGGACACCCACCGCGGACAATCCGAAGCTGCATGTTTTTAAAAGTTAGGGTTACGTGAAGCCTGCTCCTGGGCCCTCACCATTTCCCATACCCGGTCAGTCTACTATTCCAACCATAAATTTTATGAAATACAAATACAATCCTAGTATTTCTGGTGAAAAATTAGCATCTTAATTGAGATCTATTTAAGTACCAAATTTTGAAGACATATAAAAAATGTAAAAATATTTCAATGATTTTTATATTGATAACATGTTGAAAGGATAATACTTAGAATATATTCGGTTAAATAAAATGCACTGTGAAATCACTTTCATTTGTTTCTTTTTTACTTTTTTTTTTTTTTTTTGCTGTTGCTTATGTGACCACTAAAAATTTGTAAATATCTATGTGGCCCACATTACATTTCTATGCTGCTTCGGAAAATTTACTGCATGGAAGAGGAATGAATGAATGAATGGGTGGATGGATGGATTCAAGGCCCTTCCCGGTCTTGCCTCAGCCATGCCTTTTGGTCTGTCTGCCTCCACTTTAGTTCATCTGCTGGCACCCCATCTCGTGCTCACATTATTGGGCTCTTTTCCGTGTCAGTCAGCGCCTTCGTCCCCACTGCATCTGTTACGAACTCGCACTCATCCTTTAGGACCCAGCTCAAATAAATAAATTACTACATTTGCCACCTTACTGTGGGTGCAGTGCCCTGGGCCCCTCTTCCCCTTTGAATTCCCCACTGTAAGCACCAGGTCTCGGATGTTAGCGATGCCCCATACCTGTAGGAATATGCCAGGGACCTTGGGTGGAGCAGCACCAATTCTCTGCTGGCAGGATCCCTGGCAGCAGCTCCTGGAGAAGCTCCGAGATAAAGTGAAGCCCAGTAAAGGGATGGCCCTGACGTGGCACAACCCGCCATGTGAGGGAAGCACCCGCAGAGGGAGAAAATCAAGAGTGTGCACAGGAGAGGACAAAGGCCTGGCGTCCTCTTCTGCCTGCTGCTCTGGGAGGGTCCGGACAAGCCCTGAGCACAACTCATTTCCTCGGGACCACGGGGGTGCAGAGACTGCTGCACCGAATCCAAAGCTCATTGCAGGGATCTAGTGAAGGCTTGTCAGTCAGGAAGGGAGGGGTGGATAGGAGCGCATCGAGCAGAATCACAAAGAAGGAGTTTCATTAAGTCTCTCAAAGCAGATGGGAGATTTATGCATTTGCTCTACCCAGGGATCCTTTGGCCAGGTGTCGTGCTTTTCACCCTGACATGCTACATCTCAATTATTTTTTCCAAGAATAAATTCGTTCACTCCGGGGGATGGAGAGGACAGCTTCTTGTATGGGTTAAATTTTTTTCGGGCGGGCGGGCGACTATCCTGCCAGTTGAGCTGAGAGAGTTCCTACAGGGACCCTGAGGCAGTGTCTAGACGGGGCAGGGACCCAGGCCGCAGTGATTACTCCTGTTGGCCCTGAGGGCAGGGAGCGGGCGTGGAATGGAGAGAAGTCTGTCCTGACTGCAGAGGCACAGCAAAGCTGGCTTTAGGAGAGAGGGGGAGACGGCTGGAAACTCCCGGACCCACTCGTATCACACGCGCCTCCATCCCTGGGTTGATGTTGAAATACGTTCTAACCTGACTGTATGCTGATGGGCTAATAAGGACTTAAAGGATAAGGCAGCGGCTGTATAAATTCCGCTTTGCTTTTTTTACTACCTCTGTTTGCAGTTTCATTGCACTGTGTTTTGGCTTGCTTGTGGTCAACGGGGTGTCAGCTGATGAATTCATAACTGGGCACACGGAGGCCTGAGGGAGGTGCTGGGGGGGCTCTCTCTGGGCTGGCCACGTGGGGCTCTCCTTCCTCCCCACGTCTCCCTGAACCACTGCTTTGTCCCACTTGTACCTGGAACGGCATCCATCAGCCTCACCTAGATTTCAGAAAACTCCTTCAATGATCCAAGTGCCCACAGGGATGGTGAACCGCACTGTTTGGGGCTCAGTAAACCAATGGGACAGGGAGGAAGTGCTAACAATAAAAGGGCGTCACGGAACAAGACACAAACTGTTGCTTAGAATCCAGGGCAAGTTGAAGCTGTTGCAAGAAGACAGGACAGAAGCCCAGAGGCCAGAAAGCAGAAGGGACAGAGGCGCTCCCCTTCTCCACCAGGAAACAAATCTGAGCCTCCCCCTGCTTCCCCAGCCCGCTGGAGCTGCTGGCGAACCCCACAGCCACCTGCAAACAGTTCCCACCTCCCTGGGCCCACACTCCACCCTCCCTGTCTCTAAGCAAGCGGGGGTGGGGCGGGGGGAGGAAGCTTTAAAAAAAAATCTCTGCAGCTACATTGGTGGAGGACAGCCGGGGCGGAGACGAGGACTCCAGAGCAGCCTCCTCCCGAGGGCCTCTGGGGTCCTGAGGGCTGGAGCCCCTCTGCTCTGGAGTCAGGGCAGGGGCGGCTTTAAGAACTGTATTTGCGAAGCGGATCATATATGTTACCTCAGCACAGACCCAGCTGCAAGCATCTCCAAAATGCAGGGAAAGCTGCAGAGATGAACCACACGGAACTGGAAACTTCCTTTCTGCCCCCCTTAGATATTTCTAAGGATCCCAGAGACCCTAGCTGAGAACTCGGTTAGCCGCGCACCCTCAAGCCTGGCATTGGTGAGTGTGTAGAATTTAGGTTGGGATAATGCCAAAGAGCACACGGATATTCTGACCCTGGAAGTGGCTGAACTCTGAGTTCTTTAGGGATTTTCTCATCTATCTAAATCTTCAAAATGGGAGAAATTCCCTTGTGTCTGAATAATTTCTGTGTGTGTTCCAGGCTCACAAAGTGTGGAGATTACTAATCTTGACCAGGCCTTTGCAACCTGAATTCTTAAGCCCCTGCTCTTCCATCATGCACTTTGGGTTTGCTTGTTTTCAAAGACCCAGATCTTTGTTTTAATGGCAGCCAGAGGTTGCACCAAGCACAGCAGAGAGGTTTCAATGTGCACACCAGGTCCTATTGGGGTAGCCGCCTGGAGAGCTTGCTAAGACCATCTGAGGCCACACCTCGGCCTTGCAGGGAAGAGTGCGATGATGGATTAGCAATGTCTGCCACAGACACGGAAGCTGGGCATTGTGACTCTCATGCCACATGCTCCACATCGCTGAGTTACAGCAAGGAACACCTTTCAGACCTCTACACCCAGGGCTAAGTCCTTAGATGCTGGAAAATGGACCACTAACT
Organism: Myotis davidii; assembly: GCF_000327345.1. Classification (NCBI taxonomy): domain Eukaryota; kingdom Metazoa; phylum Chordata; class Mammalia; order Chiroptera; family Vespertilionidae; genus Myotis; species Myotis davidii. Next base: position 590,005 of record NW_006299220.1, on the reverse strand, counting down.
GGTTTAGAAAATGAGAATTCAGTATCAAACATTCCCCGCCACCCCCAAGGAATCGATAATGCAGCTGCTTCCGAGACAGGCTTGTTCTGTGCAAGTTGACGTCTCCCTCGGACTTACTGTGAATAGCAGAAAGTGCATGTTCACGCCCCTCTTCTGCCCTGGGGCCTCAGGATGTTGTTCCTGGCATACTGTTCCAGCCTCCCAGTGGTCTCCTAGCCTTACCTTCTTGGGATCTGTTCTCTACAAGGCGATGGAGTGAGCTTTCTAAATGAAAACCCTGACTATGTCCGTTCCCATCACCCACAGGACAGTGAGTCACTCCTACATAAGGTTCATCTGGATCTGGTCCTTGCTTGCCTGCCCAGCCCTCTTGTTCCTCTTTTCCTTGGCACTTTACATCACAGTCCAGCTGAGTTCCTGTCTCTCCTGACTTTTTTCACTGGGGGATCCTTCCATGTGGGGTGCCCTGATCCCCTCACATCTTACCCACCTTGAGGATCAAGTTAGTTGACCTTCCTCAATGCCTTTCCTTTCCCCTTAGAATGGGTTAAAGGGGCCTTAGAAATCCCTCAGTTCTTACTTTGACCCCGTACTGTGGTCACAGGTTTGTCTATATCCCCTACTAACACTCAGCTCTAGAGGCAAGAACCACGCCTTATTACCTGTATCCAAACCACTAGGGCAATGGATGCCCTTGGGAGGTGCTTGATGCCTGTTTATGTTTGTGAAATGAGTGAATGATGGGGGTTGTGTAGTTTCCCCAAATTCATGAAATTAATGGTGAATTAGCATGGCTTATTGTTCATTAAGTGACACGACTCATTTTCCCCACAGTATCTTCACTGTTTCACCTAATTACCTACTCTTCTGGCCCCATATAATGCTTCCTTCAATAACAGTTATTGCAAAAAAAATTGAGGCAAAGGAGACAAGTGCCAATTATGAACTGTAAAAATCCAGAAATTCAAAGTCATTGGATCGTAGATCTAGAAGAGACCTTTTTCCTGTTTAGCCAAGGTCTAGAAGGCAGAATTTATGCCTCATCCATGCCTCCCTCCCTCCCTCCCTTCATTCCCCTTTCCCTCTCTATGTTTTCAGCAATAGGCACCTATGAAAATTGCATGGCCAGATTTCATGGTCCATGCGATGACAAATATTTAATTTTGATTGATACAAATGTGAAGAGAGTAAGGGACCCATATTTGGGTCCAACTTGTGCAACTGTATGCAGCTCCAATTCCCAGATCCCTGAACCAAAA
>NW_006299220.1:567660-587607 GCF_000327345.1 Myotis davidii | reverse complement strand
TCCAGTGTGGGGTAAGGGGGGAAGGGGGTAGGGGGAGGGGACAGCACAGTCAGAAATTCCATTCTGTGATGTTCTGAAAGGCCTGGGACCCCTAGTTCGTCCCTCTCTTGGCCTTCGGGTTCCTTTCCTGGGCCTAGAACTACATGGTGGATGTCTCGGCTCCTCATTTTCAGGCCTGTGGTTTCTTTAGAATGCCTCGGAGCTGCCTCTCGCCCTCAGCCTTGGTCACCCGGGCGGTCGCCTCCTGCGCTCCACACCAAGGGGAGGGGCGTGTGTGTTCTCTGACCTTCCCATGTCACCCTCTACCAGCAGTGTCCTGTGGCCGTGTCTGCATCAGTGGGAGTGAGTACAGCGTGGTGGTGGCGCACGCATGGCTGGAGTTGGGCTGCTGGGGGTCCCACCCTGCTGTGGTGACGTGTCTCCGAGATGGTCTTCGTTCCTTGCCCGGGTACTGTAAGCTCTTTCCCCACTGAGACAGCGAGCCCACACCTGCTTGAGCCTCGGCCGACCTGTAACTGTTTGACCAACGGCATGCAGTGGAAATGATGGGGTATGCTTTTTTAGAAGCAAGATCGTAAGAAATTTTGCAGTGTCTGCCTGGCCACCAACCATCCAAGATGGCCCGCCATTATGCCTGCTAAGCTGGGAGGCGGCCCAAGCCGGGCACGCAGACAGCGGCCACGAGGACAGCCGCTCTTCAGCCCTTGCTGCTTTAGACACCCAGCCCTGGCTCCGGAGCTGAAACTCAGCCTTCGCCACTATTGGATTGTATATGTTCGGCTGAATAAAGGACCTCAAGTGACAACGGGGCCCATCAAACCCCAGAGCCCTGTTAGGGAAATTAACCAATTATTTTAAGCTGCCTGACTTCATCACCAACTGAAAGTGTCACTCAGCTTCTCTGCACCCCAAATTTTCTCTTTTGTACAATGAGGGTGATCACAGGATTGCTGTGTGGATTAAATGGGGTTAAATGAGGCGATGGAAGTATGTTGCTTGGCACACAGCACTCAGTAAGTGTTAGCTACTATGCTTATTTCCCCTAGTAGGCTACAATCTCTTTGTGTGCAGGGGGAGGAGTGCTCAGCTCCTGGTCCCAGGTCACATACACTAGCAGGTGATTGAGAAACGTCTTAATGAATGAATAACGATGATATGACCGGTAGCAGGAATCTCCCAGCTCCCCATGCTTCTCTTGAATATTCTTTTGCCCCTGACATCTCTGTGTTTGTGTTGCCTCTACTACCAATCCCAACCCTGCATCAGAAGACACTGTTGCTCCCTCCTGGTCTTGCAGTGATCAGGCTGCAAGAATACACAAAGGCTTGCCGCCCCGCTGTAGAAAGTGCCTGGGAGGGATGGTAACGAAGTCAGGCTGGGGAGAGCTTTGAGGGAACACACAGAATGGGAAGTTGCTAGTAAGTGCTGATCAGACATTTATCTCCCCCATCTGAGGGATCCACTCTAAGGAACAGAGTGGGAAATCTCTCCCAAGCCTAGAAGAGTGAAACAAACCTCTGGAATATGTCATTCAACTTTTCTGCTGTGATAATTGGGAAATGAAAATGAGTATTTGAGCAGCAAGAAAGGCCGGGTGAAAGTTTCGGAGAAAATGACCCTTGTCCACCAGCAGAGGGCGAGCTTGGGAGGCAGCCTAAGGTTCAGTTAAAGGGTTCGGCTACCTGGAGCAATTTCTGGCTGGGGCTGCATGAGAAGACCAGGCGGTTTTCCCAATTGTGGCGGTTTTCAGGCCACTCGTGGGGACAGAACAGGTGATGCAGGGACTCATGCAGATACAAGCCGAGATCATGTGTATCTGAGCAGGAGCTGGCAGGAAATGACTCTCGGGACCAAAATAAGCGCAGAAGGCAGAGGTAGATTTGTTTTGTTTTCTTTCTTGAAAAGTTTAATTTTATTTTTTTCTATCACCATTTGCCCCCCTATACACTCTTCCACCTCCACCCCCACCCTCAAGCCCCCCAAGGTAGATTTGTTTTCCACACTGATTCTAAAATTGCGGCCCTTAGACCAGCAATACATTTGAACAGTAAAATACTTTGAACAGTAAAAGCCCCTGATGGTCACTTTGGTTTAGAATCAGCTAGAGACCCCACCCATGCATTTAGTCTAGGCCACGTGCTCCAGCATACGTACCTGTCTCTGCACTGGGGGGAGGGGTCGTGAAGGGGAAGGGCTCCTGGCTAACGATAAAGTGGAATGCCAACTTCCCATGGCTCTCTCTCTGAGGTATATGATATCCCCTTGGGCAACCTCACCAGAGGAGGGGTATCTGGGTCGGATCAGCATTCCTGAACACACAACCCTAATAATAATACCACCCCATTGCCACCATTACCCCATTACCCAGCTCAGAGTTCTCGGAAGACCCAGAAGTCAGATGACTAGAACAGAAAATCTCTAGTGGAAAATCCCAAGGGGTCCTCAAGGCTCCCCAAATTCCAAACAACTACCACATATCTACAGGAACATCCCCTGGTCAGACTCAACCTTTTTCTTTCTTTCTTTCTTTTTTTTGCCCCCCTAAAAGCTCATTCTGAAGGTTAGAACACATTTATACACAGAATCGCTGATTCTGGTGATGAAAAATGTTCTGAGAGAGTTAAGGGTATCAGCTGAGGGGCAGTCATATCATCGTTCTCACATCCAGGCAAATGATCTGCATACTCAGGCTCAGGGCAGAATTTCAGCTCAGCGGCTCCTGGGAGGGAAAAGCCAAGCGCAGGTGCATGCATTTTGCTCGTGGTAATGTGTATTTAGTTTGGCTGTTGTTGAGTAAAATGTTGGCTTAATACAGGAAAGCTTTTCAATTCCACACTAGGGAGCCAGCGAAGCACACCCCTCCTCAACATGAGGAGAATCTCTAAAGTGGGGATGATAATGCCTTCTGAATAGGATCGTAAAGACTCATAAAGTGCCGTACGTAAAGCATCTAGTTCAGTTCCCAGGACGTTTTAAGTGCTCACAAAATAACAGCTATTACTCTGTTAGTTATGTATTCTATATGATTTTAACTATATGAAAACATAACAAATACTGGAAGAACATATGTCAAAGAATAGGTGTCATCTCTGGGTGATTGGTTACCCTTTGTTTTACACTTTTCTGTATTGCCTCACATCTGTATAATTTTTATTTCCACAGTCACAAAACCACAAATAATTTTGAAAATAAAACTGTAACCACATATGCAGCCTTATAAATGTGTAAGGCACTTCTCAAGAATTCCACCCAATCGTCCCAACAAGCAATGAGGTGTCTCTTTTCAATCTACATTTTATAGAAGAGAAATTGAGCTCTTGCCAGTGAGTTAGAAAGCCAGGCTCTGAATACAGGCCCGTGAACCCCAAAGTTACTGTAACCAGGGGTTCTCGACTGGGGTGGGAGATGGGGATGATGGTTAGAAACCCCAGCTCCTCCTTCATATTCTCTCTCTCTCTCTCTCTCTCTCTCTCTCTCTCTCTCTCACACACACACACACACACACACACACACACATCTGCTGACACCCTGCCTCCCCTAATACACCATGTTGGATACGGAAGGCACTGATCAATTCAATGGAGGGAAAACCAGCCTTGGGAATGGAAGATAAGAAAGTAGCAGAGAGATCACATACAGACATAGCCCTGAGCTGTGGTCACAGCTGTAGCTTGCGTTTGGCCTTAAGTGATGTCATGTGCAGTAGCCAAGCAAATCCTCAAAGGATCTTACACCTCAGAGAACTCGGTCAGTGACAGGTATGCGAAAGTGCAGCCTAACTAACGGACTGAACTGGATTTCTTTTCGGCAACAGATGGTCCCATGCATCAAGCATATCCATCTCTGATACAGAAAGGCTGGTGAGTGATTAAAACCAATCACCGGCCTGGAGGAGCTGCACGCTTGATGGGTGTACAGGAAATGTTCACTAGGCTCTCAACCAGGCTGATGGCTCTGAATCTCTGGAGAAGAGCAGATGTCTGTACTTGTCTTTGCCAAATTTCAAATTAATCACCTGCCTGTAATTTGGAGGGGCTGCACAAATGCTGGGTCCCTGCAGGGCACGAATCAACCAATAACAGTTCATCTATCTTTGCAGCATCTTTGCTGTTCTGGTCAAGTTTAAAGATTGTATGTGTTCTTTTGCACACAAGCCTGATTGATATTAGAATCTTCTAAATGTACTCTGCCCAGGGACAGATTAATATCTTGCTGGATCTTTGCAAACTCCTGCCAGCAGAATGTAAAAAACGGTTTTGGTAGAAGGTCGTGAGTTCAGTAATGAAACGGCACACCTGTCCATGGCATATTTTGAATCTGCCTGTCCATTCCCCTGCCTTCTTCTAAGGGCCTTCCTGATTTTCCTCTGGTAATTTCCCCTCCCTTTCTCACTATGTGTGGTGCCCACTCTCCCTCCTCCCTTCTAGTTTCCGCCCTGGTCCTCCAGGCCGGATGGGGATAGTCTTGGGAATTCCCTCCCATCTTCCCCTTGGCCACAGTGAGTGAATGGTTCAGTGATGGGCCTGTGACCTAATAACCCAGGATAAGGAAACACAACCCGGGGTGCTTTTCTTGGACCCTTGGGCAGATAGAAACCTTTTTCTGTGAGGCCACTTAGATGGTGGGAGACAAGCCTGGAACAGGAAGAAAATGAGGCCAGCACCCAGGAAGGACAATCCAAGAGCTGGGAGAAGTCAGATGATGGATAAACTAATTTGGATATGTAGTGAGCCACTCCTGGACCGGTTAGCTACTTGAGCCGATAACTCCATCACTACCATCCCTTCCCTTTCTTCTTCTTTTTTTGCGACTTTGTGTGAGTTTCTGCCATTTGTAACTAAAAGTTTTGATTCATGTCATTGGGAAGGCAAGAGACTTTGCATTTATCTCCCAACCTCAGTGACATCCCACACGTCTCTCCTGGGATAATCCCCAAGGACACTTACCCTGCGCCCGAACTCTTCGCCTTGCTTCACTTCCCGAGGGTAGCCGTCGATCAGGAAGCCCGTGGTGTGGCCGAGGCTGGCCGCCATGGCCTCCCGCAGCAGCTCCAGAAGGATGCCCTGCAGCGGAGGGAAGGGGTCAGGACTGAGCTCCTCCCAGAGCAATGCCTGCATGGCCTCAGGGCTCCTCGGTCAGCCCAGCCCAGAGGGAGGGCGGGTCAGATAGGATTAACAGCGGACAGAAAATGTGCTGTTTCTCATCAACTCTAAGCCTCATTCTCTCCCTGACACACATTTTAATGTCTTTGAAATTGGTAGGTATCTTACAATCAGTGCTGGGCATAATTTAATTGTTAGTGTTTTTTTTCCTACTGGTATATTTTTACTGGTTATATTTTACTGGGGTGTCTTAAAATAATGGCATCTTAGATTAGATAAAATATAGTGGCCACTTTTCACATGGCAGCACCCCATAAATTAGGCAGAATGGCAGTTTAAAACTAGGCAAAACATACTGTTGATTTTTTACCAGCAAATGTATTAGTTTTGACAGCCAGTAACTTGAGAAGATTTTCAGTAGCTATGAAGTAGCATTTTCTAGCAACAGCACTTTCTCTGTTAGAAACGTAGATAGGACCCGTGCCTATGGCAAGTAACAGAGGAGAGATGTCCGGAAGCTTGGGAAGGGATGCAGGAGCAATGCCTCCAGCCTGTTCCCTGGCTCCCCAGCTCCCCCAGCTTTGGCCACGGTCTCGGAGAATGCAGGCACCACAGGGTGGTCAGAAACTATCCCTAGATAATGGGAAATTAACTGCTTGTGAAGTTGACATACTAGTGAGGAAGACAGATAATAGATGAACAAATAAGTAACAGTCAGCTAGAGAGAACCACTGGGGACAAAATTAAAGCAGGGCTAAGAGATACAGGTGGTGAGGGAGGTCTCTTTGATAAATTGCCACATTAAAGTAGGGATCTGGGTGAAGTAAAGGAGCATCTATCTGAATATGTGAAGGAAGAGAACACAGGCTGAGGACGTAGCATGTGCAAAGGCCCTGAGGCACGCACAGCCTGGCCTGTAGGAGGAATGGTGGCTGGTGGGTGTGAGCAAGGCGAGTGGTGGGAACAGAGCCAGGGGAAGGACTCTGGATTTTATTTTAACTGTGGCGGGGAGCCACCGGAAGATGCTGGGAAGGGAATAAAATAATTTGATAAACACTTTCAGGAAATCATTCTGTTTGCTGTGAAAAGAATAAACTGTAAGGAGGAGTGGCCACAAGGAAGCGAGCTAAGAGGCAATTGCAGCGGTTTGTTGTTTTCCATGAGAGCCATTCTGTCTTCCTGGCAATGCAGCCGGCCAAGGAGGAGCATAAAGCTCCGTGAGCTCAAGCCCTGTTACAGACCCTGGGACTTGGCGTGGGAGGAATTAATAGTTTTTGACACCCATGGCATCCAGCTTCTCAGAAATGGATGGCGACTTGAAAAAACACATATAAACAACGATACGTAAGAAAGATACATATTCTTAAACTACACAAGGAAGATACCAAAGTTCAAGACAATGCTGTCATTCCTCCCACAATAACGGAAACTTTATTTTCTCTTTTACAGAGGGTTGTATCTCTAGGCCTTGCTGTACCACGCTTCATCTCTGCTTTAAATATTTCAGTTCTAAAGTGGGACCAGTTTGGGGGGAAAGGTGAGACAGGCTAATATTCAAGGAGCTGGCAGGGCAACAAGACAGAAGGAACGTGGGCCTGGACAACGTGGATCTCCTGCCTGCCTCTGCCGGCTCCGCAGAGAGAACTCGAATACAGCCCTTGTCCTTTTGGGCTCCTCTGTTCCCGCAGCTTAGACTAAAGGCAGCACCCCACAATATCCCCCCAGCCGGGGAGGCAGCTGTTGCTTACGGACGGCACCAGGTCTCCACGTTCCATGGTGTCTCTGATCAATTTGCTTCTTTCAGAGTCTGATGCCAGCTCGTGACGCAGGAGCTCACCAGTCGAGAGGTGTGTGAATCCGTATTTTTCCACCAGCTTTGCACACTGCGTGCCTTTGCCAGAGCCTGGGCCACCTGGAAAGAAGTCACGCATCAGACATGCATCCCACGTCTGGTGCCTCAGATTTTTTTAAAAAAGATTTTTTAATTGATATTTCGAGAGAGAAGAAGGGAAAGGAAGAGGGAGAGGAAGAAGAAGGGAGAGAGAGAAACACGGATGTGAGAGTGAAACATGGACTTGGCTGCCTCCTGCACACCCCTGCCCGGGGATTGAACCTGAAACCCGAATTGAATGGGCGACCTTTCTGTGCACAGGAGGACACCCAACCAACCGAGCCACGCCGGCCAGGGCTCATTTTTGACTGTACTCATCATGGTGGACAAGCCTCAGTGCTTCATTCACTGAGCATACACTGAGCACTGTGATTTACCGGGAGCTATGGGGGGCGATGTGGACACATGGAGAATGGGCTACAGTCCTTGCCCTCAAAGAGCTTACTGCCCAAGGAGGGCGCCGGCATCACAGACAGACCACAAGCAGTGAGTGCAGTGGCCGGTGGTCCGGTGGGAGGAGCTCAGGCCGGGCGTCTCAGGGGAGGGGAGAGGGATGCCCTTTGGGTAGAGATGCAAGCCAGACAAGTTTCCTGGGGAACCGATCTGCTCATGTGAAAGCACTGCCACGGTGTCTAATAAAGAGAGATGCTCAACAAATGCTAGCTCTTCATTTAAAAATAAATTGCTCTCCTTTTCAATTGCCAACTTACGGACAACTTACAAGCAGAGTACAGAAAGCTTTCGGAAACATCTGAGCATAAGTTGCCCACCTGATGCCTCACACTACAGGACACTTTGTGTCATTTCTTTTGAAAAAGGAGCCAAGCACAGGCTTCTACATAGCTACATCTTCAGACCCCACTCAAATGTCAGTGGAATTATCTCAATTGTCCCAATAGTGTCTTTGGAAGCCAATGGATCAAGTTCTAAGTCTGGTGTTGCCTTTAGTTGTCATGTCTTTCTGGTGTCCTACAGGATAGAACAGTCCCTTTGTGTTTCCTCGACACTTAAAAATATATATATATTTCAGAGAGGAAAGGAGAGGGAGAAACATCAATGATGAGAGAGAATCATTGATTGGCTGCCTCCTTCATGCCACCCACGTGGATTGCCTGCATCCTGGGCTTGTGACCTGACTGGGAATTGAACGGTGACCTCCTAGTTCATAGGTCGACACTCAACAACGGAGCCACGCTGGCTGGGCTCCTCAACACTTTTTAAAAAATTACATTTATTGGGGTGACATTGGTCAACATGAACATACAGGTTTCAGGTGTGGGTTTCTATAAGATCTGTATATCGCACCATGCGCTCACTACCCAAAGTCAAATCTCCTGTCACTATATATCCTTGACACTTTGAAGATTATAAAGTGTGGGAAACTGTTTATTGCCTTCACTATCTCATAAGCATAGTCAGAGAACCCCCCAAAGGCTGGGTGCCTTTGAAGCCCTAGCAGAGGTCTGAGCTAGGCGCCACCTCTGTTTGTCCAGACAGTGGTAGCTGAAACTACTCCCCCATTTATTATTATGTAAATCCTTGCTGATGAGCTAGTCTGCCTGTTGCAGGGGGTCACCTGCCTAAGGGCTATGCTATGGGTGCATCCCAGATCAATAAAAGCTTGGTGAGGCCTGAGAATGGGAGGCAGTCCTTCGGGACTTGCCGCCTGGTCCCCCAATATTGCAAAATTATCTCGTGTCTTTTTCTCTCATTTGTTGTGCGGCTCCTCTTTCAGATACCGAACCCTACTCCACGCAGAACGTGGAGGGAGTCTTACTCGACAATAAAGTTCCTTTGTAATGTCCCTCGATGTGATTTTCTGCCGTTTTCTAGTTATTGTTATTAATTCTGGGTATCTGCCAGGCTCCTCTGATGAGCATTACACCTTTGACTCGTTCCCTTGCCTCCCCAGTGGCAACTAGTTGCTAAGTTAGGATTTTACATTTGAAAGTAATAATAGCTAACCGTGGTCTAGTCGCTGCTCTAAGCATTTTATGTGCATTGATTTGAACCAGGCACTGTTCTTATCCCCATTTTACAGATGGGGAAGCAGAGACATAGCGAAGGTAACTCCACTGCCTCAGGCCAGTAAGTAGCAGGTCCAGGATTGAAGCCTGGCTCTGGCTCTCCAGGGCGTTCTTCCTCTCCTCCCCGCTGTGAGCTCAGGTGCTCAGCCCACAGCACACCTGCTGGCAGGATGATTTGCCTGAAAAGCATGCCACTTCCCAGCTCCTTAGAACTGAATGGCTTCCCAGTCCCTGCAGTATAGAATCTGAACTCTGTAGAGGGACATTCAACCAGCCAGACTCGGGTTGCATTTAACCTCTCCAACCTTTTTTCCCATTTCTTATCCTTGTCCAACACTGTCAGTCCAACCACATACTGTCCCTTCAATAAGGTGCGCTTTTCCAGGCCACTGTGCTTCTGCGCTTCGAGGTCCTCGGCCTGAAGGCCATAAATCAGCTCTCTGCCCCTCGGCCCTGTTGGAGTGACTGGTTTACATGTGCCCTTGGCCTGGCTTACACTTGGTCTCCAGGTTCCCCACTAGCACAGCACCTTGCACACAGTAGGTGCTCCATTACACCTGAGGAATCCAGGTTTTCTTGGTAAAGAGAATATTGAACATTAACATGCAAAGCACGATTGATATTTTCATATGGCAGTGAGGATTTATGGCTCATCTCCAGCTTTCCGGGCTTGCCTCTCTTCACATCCAAAGCTTTTGCTTGGGATATTTGGCAACTTCCCTTTTGAGGGACAACATCAGTTGTTGTTTCTCCTCAGTAGAAGGGCCTCTCATTCCCTCCCTGTGGCCTTGGTGGAAATACAGGAAAGGCCATGTTTTCTATGGTCTGCTCATCCACACAGCTGCCTAAACCAGGTGGGGAGGGTTTAGATCCCTCCGTGTAGTCATGGGTGGGCTAGATGTCAGGGGAAACAGCAATGACAGAGGCTGGCCACTTAGGACCAGGTGCTGGCCAGCTAATGCTGTTTGCTCCAAGCACTATGGCTCCCGTCTGCTGAGATAATAGAAACAAGAGAAGGCCACTCAGGGAAGAAGAGCTTACAGATAAATGAGTACGGGGAACACGAGGCTGAGCTCCTGACCGATTTACCCAGAAACTCCTTTCCTGGGATGGCTGGAAGCCAGTCATGTGGAAAAGATATTTTCGAACACAGCTTACCAGGCCAAAATGCCGCGTTCCAGTTATTTTTTCTCTTTCAGCATCCTGCTAATACAGCTATTATAGTTTTGGTCCTCTAAAATGTTATTTAACAAATCTCAACAGAAAAACAATTAAAAATCTTCAGCTCAAATAACAACAGCTGGGTGTTAAACACCAGCGGGTGCCCTTAGGAACCTCTCGTGGGAGCAGCAGCTGCAAATTCTTAGCATTCTTTGGCCAAATGGTGCAGGCACCGTGGAGTTGTAAGTAATTTACACAATGCCTTGATTCTTCCCATGGCTCCTAACTGGAAAACAAAGTGATTTTCACCACTATAGTACGGCCCAACAACTGCTAGTAGGAATATGAGTTTTCATATACTGTTATTTGCATGCCTTCAAGGCTTTTACTTATGATCCTATATAATAAAAGGCTACTATGCAAATCAACTGAACAGCAGAAGGACTGGCTGCTATGACACACACTGACCACCAGGGGGCAGATGCTCAATGCAGGAGCTGCCCCCTGGTGGTCAGTGTGCACCCACAGGGGGAGCACCTCTCAGCCAGAAGCTGGGCTCATGGCTGGTGAGCGCAGCAGTGGTGGTGGGAGCCTTTCCCAACTCCGTGGCAGCACTAAGGATGTCTGACTGACAGCTTAGGCCCACTCCTAAGCCATCAGTCGGACATCACCCGAGGGCTCCCGGACTGCTAACGGGTGCAGGCCAGGCTGAGTGCCACCTCGCCATGATGCACGAATGTTGTGCACTGAGCCTCTATTTTTAAAATAACCAACGGGGCCTTGATATCCCTCCAGGATAATTGGTTGCATGGAAAAAAATGTTTGCGGTGCCACATATCAGGATGAGCAGTCTGTGTCCTCTGGTGACAAGATAATCAATAGCAGATGAGGGGTTGTCACACTGATGTCATTTTACTGGTTTTCAGGGTATCATTTCATTGCTCAAGGCTTAACCCCCAAAGCAAACCTATACTCAATACGGCATCCTGTGACCCACAAAGAGAGTGGAATATGAGATCCCATTTTAAAGGGGTCTGTCAACACTTCAAAAAAAAAAAAGCGAAAAATCTTTATTCTCAACCTCCAGTGTAATTTAACATTTTTGTCAGGGGAGGTCAAAGGTGCTATATTGTGCGAGTGAAAATACTGTCAACTCCCACTTCACAGCTGAGCGTGTTATTTCCCCCTAAGGTTCCCTCAGCACTGCACGAAGGAAGGAAGGAAGGAAGGAAGGAAGGAAGGAAGGAAGGAAGGAAGGGAGAGAGGGGGGGAGGAAGGAAGGAAGGAAGGGAGGGAGGGAGGAAGGAAAAAAGGAAGGGAGGAGGGAGAAAGGGAGGGAAGGGAGGAAGCAAGAAAGGAAGGAAGGAAGGAAGGAAGGAAGGAAGGAAGGGAGGAAGGAAGGAAGGAAGGAAGGAGGGAGGGAAAAAGGGATGGAGGGCGGGATGTAGGAAAGGAGGGAAGGGCCATGTCTGTATCCTCACTCAAGCATTCTCGTGGAACTGGAACTGAAACCAGCGGCCTCACCTCGCCTGCCCACCTGAGCCCGTTTCCAGGGTGCTTTGTATTTACTGGAGTAACTCTTTCTTAGGAGCCGGCTCCTGGGTTCATTAGCTGGGCCCCGCAAGAGAAGACCTCCCGCTCCTAGGCAACTGTTGCAGGGTGCTTGGCCTCAGGGTAAAGCGGGTGAAATGGCAAGGCTGGGGTGTTCCAGCACGCTCTGTGCTCACAAAGCCCAAACAAATAGCAATGTCAGGCAGGTCAGCCGCTAACCCCCGATCCAAACAAATGCATGTATGTAGGTTTCTGTTATGCTTTGATTTTTAAAGATTTTAAATAGTAATGGCAGAGAGCAGGTTATAATGTCCTTTGTGGACATTTTATTGTATCTTATTAACTGTAGGATGCAACCTGGAATTAAGCATGAGGCCTAGTAATACAGCTCTTCATTTGACAAACATGTTGGGCAGCGAGTATACTAGTAGGTCAGACACGGTGCTGAGTGCTGGGAATAAACAGACTCAGGGGTGCTGTGTTTTCCATCAGAGAATTCACCGTCTCATGGGAAGATGACAGGTGAACCCAGTGTCACAGAGTGTGATAAGGCTGTGACACTACTGCAGGAGCCCCGGGAGAGACTCCGCGCCCAGGCAGGGAAAGGGTGGTTGATGAGCATGCACAAGGACCTTTGCCAACACAGGGAAAATGTGCAAGAGAAGGGGATAAGACTGAGCTTGGTATATTCAGTAAAGTGTTGTGGAACATGGCAGAGTCCCTCAGAGAATGGCTGGAGGGAAGGAGTAAAACATAATGGTGTCACTAGAAAGGGACTGGGACCGAGGTGGGTCTGCCCAGCACAGTCTGGAATGTGTGGGTTCTTGACTTTGTGCAGGGAAGTTTTCATAACACGAGTTCAGGTGATTTTGAGAGTAGGTTTATTAAAGCTGGGACAGTGAAACAAAGTAAGGGCTTAAGATAGAAGTGGCAAGATCACTGTAACAGGAGTGAGTTAAGGCTGGGCTGCCTAGACCCAGGAAAGGAAGTCACAGTCATAGAAGTGAGCCAGCTGGGCTGTGTGGACTCAGGAAAGAAAGTGACAGAAGCAGAAGAAGTGAGCCATGCTCGGCTTCATGGACTCAGGAAACAGGTTACAGAGGCAAAAGGAAAGGCTTGGGAGACAGGTTCAGGGGGTTAGCTCTGGACGAGCTGCTGCTGTCTGCTGCTCCCCTGGTTGCAAGTCTCATGGGAACTCTTAGAGCTCAGGAGAAAGAAAGCAAAGATGCACTCCCAAGGAAAGGAGAGAGGGCGTGGGCATGCTCAAGGGGGAGTGTGCACTGGCTTCCTTTGTCTTAAAGGTTTTTTATCTGTTTTCTAAAGGTAGGAGTTTTAGGGGAGGTCTCAGGGGAGGGTCTCAACAGACTATTGAACAACTTTCCGGCTGTGTCCTTTGATATGCTTATGCATCAGGATGAGCATATAGGGGAGTTTGGGATCATTCTCTGGCCAGTTTCACTGTTTTACTTTTATCTTGGATTTGTCTGGTTCTAGTTGTTTTTTTGTTATTTATTCCCCTGACTTCATCCATTCTGGGGTTTGGTTGGCACCAATGGCATCAACTGGGTCTCTGTTATCTATTTCCCTGACTCGGGTGTCTAAGCTACTGACTCTCTAATTGGGGAGGAGAGGTGTAAGTATCCTTGGTTAGGGGAGATGTGATCTTGTGATTTATTAGCTGGCTAGGTCTTTGTTTACTATCTGTCTCTGTTTCCTCATTCCACTTGTCAAGGGATTTCTTAGCTTCTTACTAACCTGCCTCCATGGGAAATGCACAGGACAGATGGATCTAGCAACAAAGCCTGGCTCTGACACTTATTAATCATGTGGGTATGGATGAGTCTTTTATTTTCTCTGAGCTTTAGCTTTCTCGTCTGTAAAATGGGTGTAGGGAGCAAGAACCAACTCTTTGACACTTTATACACTTGCCTCTTGCCTCTCCTTCATCCTCATCTCCCATACCCAACCAGTTGCTAAGCAACTTTGAAAAGTTGAGTCTACATTTGGAAAGTCTCTGAAATCTGTCTCTTTGTCCCAAATCTCATTGAAAATTTCCTTTGTTCTATCTCTTTTCCAAGAAATTGGTACTTGATAAATGAGAGGAAGTTACTCAGGCCTCTAACTCTTCCTGAGTTACATCTGTAGGCTGTCATCCAGCATATCGTGGTTTGGAAGAAATATAATCCAACAATAAGTCACTTCAAGATGTCCAGACCACTTACAGGTAAGATATATATGTGTGTACGTGCGTGTGTGTTCCTACAATGTGTGTACGTACGTGTGTGTACCTGCAAACATATGTATCTGGTTTAGAAAACACAAAGTTTTCCTGTAAGGCACAGCATTCTCTAGGTCTGATTGCTGTCAGTTAAGTTCTCCAGGCCTTCATTCCCACCTCACCCCAGCCTCAGCATTCTTTAAACCTCTTCAGCACCAATGACCATCACTGACACAACTTTAGCTCCCTATTGATTTGGCTGAACATGAGTGTTCGTCATCACACCCGTCTATCCTCTCTCTCTGTTCACATCTCCTTCCCCCTCTCTCTTTTCCCTTGACCTCCTTCTATTCAACTGTTCTCTGTTCTCTGGATCCTCACTGTGACTCATTGAGTTGGTCCACGTCCTTTGGGTTCCACTTACTTCCCTGTCCATCTGGACACAAGGCCTTTCCTAGTAACTTTGAATCCTTTGCTCCCTTTGAATTATATTGTGCTCCCTTGAGAACCACCAGGCTGCTCTCTCTGCCCAGCCCACCATTTACTTTATATGCATCTACTCTGGGTTGCTAAGAATTCCTTGAGCAAGTCAGAAAATCAGGCCAACTGGGTTTCATTTATAGCTTTTAATGCTTCTTGGCAAATATATTTCTCTTTTGCTGATACTAAATTGGATGTCCATGGATGGATTCTAATACATTTCCCCATTGTCCTATTGTCCTTAAATACTCATGGTCTTATTCCTCTCACTCTTACACATTTTTAGTCTTCCTATTCACTAAGAAGGTGAAGATGATCTCTTTCCTCAACATTTCCAACACATATGTTTCTTCTATTCCTTCTTTCTCCTATTTGGAAGACTTTATACAACTACTCAGCCTAAGGCCAACTTCTCTGCTTTGGCTCTTGTAGCATTTTCATTCATAGCACTTTTCACAGTATATAATAATAATGTGACATATATACATATATGTGTGTGTGTGTATAATATATATATATATGTGTGTGTGTGTATATATATGTGTGTGTGTGTGTGTGTGTGTGTGTGTGTGTGTGTGTATATTCAGCAGGCTGTTGCTAGGAATTGACTCTCTCTGACTGGAAAAAGTAAAGAAAAATAGACCATTATCCTCAGACAGTATCTCTACTAGTCTGAAATGTATTGCTGCTCCAGGTTATTTGATGAGAGGATGAAACAGTCCAGTGATAGGGTCAGCTGAAGGTTATATATATTACTTATATAAGAGTCTGGAATATATATATATTAGACTTAAAGTCTGTCTTCCATATTAGACTCCATGGTCCACAATTATAGGATACTAGAGGCCCGATGCACGAAATTCGTGCAAGAGTAGGCCTTCTGTCCCCTAGCTGCTGGCATTGGCTTTCCTGTGGCACCCGGGACCCAGGCTTCCCTCGCAGCCCTGGCTTTGTCCGGAAGGTCGTCGGGGAGAACGTCAGGTCTGATTAGCATATTACGCTTTTATTATTATAGATGGGTATGTTTTGCTCACCATGGTACTCAAACACAGTGACTAAAACACAGTAGACACTTTATAATAGTGGCTGAGAAAATAATTTACTGATGAATGGATCCTTTTCTCCTGCCTACTTCAAACTCTTCACTCTCTCTTTATTTGTGCACATTACATTTACTTCTCTCAGTTGGCATTATCTCCTCTCTCTTCTGTATAACAACATGCTTGGTTTTCCTCAATGCAAGTAAAAATATTTCCACCATTCTTTGCATCCTCTAGTTGTCCTATAGTCTTTCCTTCCCCTCCCCCCCTGTAGCCTATAACTACCCTTTTTCATTTCCTCCTTTTTCATTGACTCCTTTTACTCTTGCAAGCTACCCCCTAACTTCATCACTCTTTGAAATTGATTTTTTTAAGTTCAACAGTGATTGCATAATTGTCACATTATTTAATGACCTTCTTCTAGTCTTTACCATCTTTGATTCTTTAGTAGCATTTAACACCATTTGACACCATAGACATCTTGAAATTCTCTCTTCCCCTGGCTACCAGGACACACAGTGTAACCACATTCTCTTCCTTCCTTTGCCAGGGTGAAGCACACAGAGTAGAAACGGCTTTATGTTGGGATCCCCACAGGACCTTGCATAATGCCACAGGCAATGCCTAGGTGCCGGAGGCCGCCCATTGTCTTCACTAGCAGAGAAGTGCAAACAAGGATCCCAGAAGGCTGGTGACCCTTGAACCCACGGCAGGGCCTGAGTTATGCACCGATTGTCTAGTCCTGACAATGGGGGCTCAAGCTATTTCCTGACCAAACAGTCTCAGAGTAAATCCTTATATAATATTTACTGACCTTTAAGATAGCCTGTCTGCTACCGCAATTACCTGCCTGACTAAGGGCTTTATGTGTAACCAAAGTTGAATAAAAGGCTGGTGAGGACTGGGCACTGGTGGAGGTCCTTCCCCTTGAGTTGGACTTGCCCGTCTGGTCCTCCAGTATTTCCAAATTATCTCTTGTCTCTTCTCTTTCATTTGTGTGCGGCTCTTCTTCCAGATCCTGAACCCTGAACCACGTGGGATGTGGGGGAAACACAAACTTTTGTGGAGCTGTGTGGCCCCACAAAAATGAAATGACAACTCTATTCCCTTTTACATAGAAGGAACACTGGACCAAAGGACTCCAGTTCCAGGTTCACATCTCAGACCTTTATCTGGTTAGATAACTTTGATCTAATTACTTGTCCACTCTGAGCTTCAATCTCTCTAATTACAAAATAGGGATGATTATAATGCCTATTTGTTGTGAGGACAAAATGAGGTAATACATGTGAGTTGCTTTACAGTAGCTGGCATAGTGTAACACTCAATAAGCATCATGATTATTATTTGTTAAATAAGGCAGCTAGTGTTAGTGAGGCTTAACTATCCTTCAACTCTGAAATTGGAATCTATAACTTTGTTTCTGTAAAGATTAGACACAGCATTTTATATTGTGGCACTATTTTAACATCTTTAAGGATGGCTGGTCTTTACAGTGATAGCTTGTGGAGGTATCAAATATCTTTTGCAAATCAAACAATCCTATTTTTAGATAGTCCTCAGAGTTATTGAAAAAAAATCTATCAGATTTCTAACCCTTGAAATATTTCTTTCTCTCTAAATGAAAATGGGTGCCAAGGATGGGTTAAGGATTTCATGATTAAATGATTCCTTTCAGAGGAAACCTATTATGCCATCAGATCATGAGCTGATTGAGCCCTAGGAATGATCCTCATCCACGGTGAGCCCATGAGTCAGTCTCTTTAAACATTCTCTCTGGGGGAGCGGCATCTCCATGCCAAGTTTCAGCAGGCTGTTGCTAGGAATTGACTGTCTCTGACTGGAAAAAGTGAAGAAAAATAGACCTTTATCCTCAGACAATATCTCTATTAGTCTGAAATATATTGCTGCTTCAGGTTATTTGATGAGAGGATGAGACAGTCCAGTGATAGGGTCAGCTGAAGGTTATATGAAAGAACTTTGTATGGAACTGGAAACTTCTTGATGGCAGGTCCTGTGTCCTATTTATCAATGCCTGATGTATGGTGGGCACTTAATAGTAGATAATGATTGAATGAACGAATGATGAACAATCTGGGAGCTTCAGGGAGGTAGCCCTATACATGACATTGGAAATGAGGAGACTTTGTTTCTGCATCATTCCTGCACTGGACTAGCTGAGTGATCTTGAGAGAGTCACCTTGTTTCTTTGGTTGTATCTGAATTGAAGAGTCTGGAATAAATTAGGGATTTCTCATGTTATTTTGTATACTTTCCCTAAATATTCCAGCTTCCCTTCCACACTGCTCCTTATTGAGGAAAGATTATTCATCCCCATGATTTTGAACTTGAGTTCCCAAGTGACTTCCTTTGGCTAATGAAATGTGGACGGAGGTAGATATGTATCATATGTAGGCAGAGGTTTTTTGTTTTGTTTGTTTTTTGCTAGTATAAGGTTTCCCAAGTATCTTTTCTCTTTGCCATGACACTGGCAATGACTTAGATAGTAGGGACTCAATCAGTGTGGTCATCAGAGTGAAGGTCAGTCAACTGTCGATGAACCCGTAGCATTAATTCAGAGTAAGAACATGAAGAGGAGGAGGAGGGAGAGGAGGAAACAGAAGAAGAAACATCTTTGTTGTCCTACAACACAGAGATTTTTAGGAAGGCTTACTTGTTACTACAGTAGAACTTAACTTCTTCTGACTGATACTCTCCCCAAACTGTCTGTGTATCAGAATCACCTGGGGTATTGAAAACATTCTTGAGTCAGTCAATCTGTGAACCTTTAGGGTTGAAGCCTGGGAATTTACAGTTTTAGAAAGGTCCCCAGAGAAAATATACTGATATCTGCAATTTCCTTTGAAATGTGTAAGGGAAAAGAAACTGTTTTGATGGACAGATAGAAGGACCGATTTGTGATGAGACAAGTTAATGTTAACAGTAGAATCTAGGTGGTGGATATACAAGCGTTCACTATAAAATTCTTTCAGCTTTGCTGAATGTTTGAAATATTTTCATAATAAAGAGATGATCTTCAAGAAAATTCCCCTGGTGATTCTGATTATTAGCTCGATTTGGAACTTCTAGACTAGAAAATCTAAGGGAAGCAATTTGCTGTGAACTCCCAGTGGTCACTGCAGGGAGTCTTGTGGTTATTTAATATTTACAGTGTCATAATGCTGAGATAATGGTTCTATCAGAAGTGAATACTGGGTAAAATGATGATGGATAAAAATCCTCATTGCCTTACCAATAGCAGAGCCAATCCTCTCCCTTGCAGATGAAGTGAACTTTCTGTTTTCTCAGCATCAGACCAGAGAGAATAGGAGGGAGACTGTGGCCTATTTGGTACCAATGGAGTGGGTCAGAGACAAACCTGTTTGAGCTGTCATTGCAGACTGTTCAGATAAAGATACCTGGTTCACAAGGCTTTTGACTTGATATTTGATCTAATGAGTATCTTCTCTCAGTGTTTCATTTGTAATAATTTATTTAACCCTTACAACTGTTTGCAGCAGGTGAAATTTGTAATCTATTATGCAGATAAAAAATGGTGCGCAAGGGCCCACTGTGCCTTGGTAACTGCTAAGCTCCAGAGCGTCTCCTGTAAGGAAACCAAACCTGTTGTTCAGAAATGTAGCACAGTCTTTAGTCAACCAGGACCGGGGCTTCCATCATGGCCCCATAGCGTTGCCTGATGAAATACGGGACATCCAGTTCAACATTGCATGAGATGTACTTACAATAACACTGTCATTGTTTCTCTAAAATTCAAATTGAACTAGTTGTCTTTTTTAAAAAAAAATATTTTTATTGATTTCAGAGAGGAAGGGAGAGGAAGAGAGAGAAATATCAATGAGGAGAGGGAATTGTTGATCGGCTGCCTCCTGCACGCCCCCCACTGGGGACCGAGCCCACAACCTAGGCATGTGCCCTTGACGGGAATCGAACCCGGGACCCTTCAGTCCGCAGGTCGACGCTCTATCCACTGAGGAAAACCGGGTAGGGCGTCCTGGTTTTTTTTTTATTAACTAAATCTGGCAACCCTATAAGGCCCCACCACTTATTAGCCTGGAGTTTTCATCTCTGTTTTGACAACTCCAACAGCCTGCGATTTTGGGAATCAGTCAGCTAAAACCTACCACAGTAATAGTGAGACATATGAGATGTCTAATTAAGAAAAACTCTGAAATTGGAATTTATAACTCTAACTCTTCCATCAACAGAAGACAAGGAAGGTTCAGGTCTTGGGCGAGACGAAAGGGTAGGCACTCGGGTGATGGTTTCTCAACATTTCTGCCCTATACTGCTGGGTGAGCTCCTACAGTTCATAACATGTTGATCCCATCTCCATCCTCACCCCATCTCCATCCTCACACTGTCTCCTTCATCCTGACCCATCTCCATCCTCACCCCATCTCTATCCTCACCCCCTCTCCATCCTCACCCCCTCTCCATCTTCACCCCGTCTCCA
>NW_006299220.1:552589-567592 GCF_000327345.1 Myotis davidii | reverse complement strand
TCCTCACCCCCTCTCCATCCTCACCCTGTCTCCATCTTCACCCTGTCTCCATCTTCACCCCATCTCCATCCTGACTCATCTCCATCCTCACCCCATCCCCCATCCTCATCCTCACCCCATCTTCATCCTCACCCCACCTCCATCCTCACCCCATCTCTATCTTGACTCATCTCTATCCTCACCCTGTCTCCTCCATCCTCACCCTGTCTCCATCCTGA
Source organism: Myotis davidii (assembly GCF_000327345.1). Taxonomy (NCBI): domain Eukaryota; kingdom Metazoa; phylum Chordata; class Mammalia; order Chiroptera; family Vespertilionidae; genus Myotis; species Myotis davidii. Next base: position 567,374 of record NW_006299220.1, on the reverse strand, counting down.
CCCCCTCTCCATCCTGACTCCATCTCCATCCTCACCCCATCTCCAAATGGACAGAGACCAGATTTCTGAACTACTCACGAGGAAACACCACTGCAAACCTGCCCTTTGTTTCTTCACCCAGGGGTCTCCAGGGCCTGTTCCAGACACAACCCACCCAACGTACAGACTGGAGCCTCCCAAAGTTGCCTCCTCTGGCTCTGCTAGTTTTGGTCTCCGAATTCTTGGACTTCATTGCTCTGTCTCTTCCAGATTCTTCTCAAGTTTATGAAACCACCTTATTTCCTATTTTGTAGGCTTTCACCTATGGTCTTAGGCATGCATTAAATGAATACAATTGGCAATTTATACTTAGTCTCTCCCTTCTCTTTTTCCTTCCTTCATAGAGAAAATAGTTTTCCTCCACTGCAAAAGAAATATATGCTCCTTATTAAAGATATAGATAATCCAGAAAAGTAAAAGGAAAAAAAATTCTCATGACTCTGAAGGTAACTGCTAAAAAGACATTTTGTTTTGTTTCTTTGCAGCTTTTTCTCTACACATTGTTTTCTGGTTTTATTTTCTTTGGAAATCTGTCTGCTCTGATATTTCTCCTCTCAGGGCTTCTGTATTCTCATCTGAAAATAAGCTCATTGGACTTGATAAATTCCAAGGTCTTTTCCAGCCCTACCAGTCTATGTTTTTGTTTTTGTCAGAGAACTTGGAGAATATTTGTGCTTGCAACCTATTTTTGTACTGCAGAAGAAGGTGAGGGTATTTCAGACAGACAGGGGCCTATTTGGTGGGTGTTAGTTGGAATGTACCTGGGGTTTTGTGTTCAATGTTGGGCCACACCACAGAAACGGAAAGTCTTCTATGCTGTGATGAGAATGTAAAATTGATGTCACCTTTCTGAAGGGCAATTTGGTAATATTGGTCAAAAGTCTTAAAAGTTTCCACATTAATGGATTTATCTTAAAGGAAAAGAAATTTTATATGTTGCATAGATATTACAGTATTTTTAATGAAAGCCAAAAATTGGGGGGAAGTGCACCACATTATGAATAAGCTGAATAAATTGTAATATAGCAATACAAAGGAATAATATGTAGTCATTAAAATGATGTATTCAAAGAAGACACATACAAATGAATACAAACAGTATGACTCCATGCATCTAAAGTTCAAAAATATCACACCAATGGCATTCTTTGCAGTGGGTGTTGAACAGAAGGGGCTGAAGGGAGCCTTCTGGGATGCTGGTTATGTTCATGCTTGATCTGCATGTTAGGAGGATGGGTATGTCCACTGAGTGAAAATCCATCCAGCTAAACACTTATGATTTGAGTGTTTCAGTTTAATTACAAAAAACCTTTTAAAAATGACATAGGATATTGTTTTATAATTTTGGAAAAATGCTCATGGTATTTTGTTAAATGTAAAGAGGCACAATGAAGTGCATCATCTTGGTTTTTTTTTAAACATATTTTATTGATTTTTTACAGAGAGGAAGGGAGCGAGATAGCCAGAAACATCGATGAGAGAGAAACACCGATCAGCTGCCTCCTGCACATCTCCCACTGGGGATGTGCCCGCAACCCAGGTACATGCCCTTGACCGGAATCGAACCTCGGACCTTTCAGTCCGCAGGCCGATGCTCTATCCACAGAGCCAAACCGGTTTCGGCATCTCGTTTTGATGAAAAATGTATATTTTTGACGGAGTCTTAGGAAGACCATCCTAAGGACAATAGCTGTCCAACAGAAAGAGGCCCCTCATCTGCAGGGGAGACCAAGAGATGCAGCCAGTGCCCTCCTTGAGGGCTCAAGGCTAGGACAGTCCCTTCCAAGTTCACTGACACCCTGTGGGGCATGAGAGAGGAGGGATGGCATTACGGGGGTTTGGAGGGTAGTCCAAGAGGCACTGCTGGCAGCTCCTGAAGAAGCAGTTCCAAAGTAGGGCTGCAGCCTCTGTCTGCTGGCCGGGCTGCTGTCCTGGCTGTGAGGGTGGACTCTTGACCTCTCGGAGGCCCAGCCTAATTCTACTTCTCCTTGCTGCCATGGACATCTGGTGAGCTCGGTCCTACTAGGTATTATTAACAACCAAAACTTAAAAAAAGTCAAACCCACTTTTCCCGTTGTCAGGAGAAGGAAGTCTGCATGAGAATTAGAGTAGAAACACAATTTCTATGCTCTCTTTTATTCTAAAAAATTAAACCTCACGATTTTTAAATAGGCACATGGCTATTTGGAATATACATTTACCAGCCTCCTTTGCAGATGAAAGTGTCCTTGTGACCAATGGGATAGAAGCAGAAATGGTGAATACAACACCCAGGAAGTGACCCAAAAGGGAAGAAGGATGTCTTTCTCCCCCATTTCCACTTTCCTGTTGTTGTTCTTTTTTAATTGATTTTTACAGAGAGGAAGGGAGAGGGATAGAGAGCTAGAAACATTGATGAGAAACATAGATCAGCTGCTTCCTGCACGCCCCGCACTGGGGATGTGCCCACAACCAAGGCAGATGCCCTTGACCGGAATTGAACCTGGGACCCTTCAGGCCGCAGGCTGACGCTCTATCCACTGAGCCAAACCGGTTAGGACTCCACTTTCCTGTTTAATGGACTTAGGATGTAATGGCTGGAGCACCAGCAGCTATTTTAGGATATGAGGTGACTCGGGAGAAGCCACATAGAAAAGTAATAAAATAGTTCCTTATTTTTGACAGTGGGTGTTTATTTACCACCACTGAGCTTGGGAAACTTGGGGACAGTCACTTTATCTGAGCTCTATCACATTGCATTCCAATCCATCCATCCATCCACCACCCACTCATTCATTCATCCTAATTATATGGAATGTCTACTGAGTGCTAAGCTTCTCACTGCTTGGCATTCTCTTGCTTTTTCAACAACACATGCTGGAAGGAGGGGCAGTCTCAGGGCTTGCCTCAACAGCTCCACCAAGACCAAGCTGAGGACTTGCAAGAAAACGACTGTATTCTACATGCTGCTCTCCCCATGCCAGTTCCCCATGCATTTACTACAGGAGTTAGTCCAAGCAGGAAACTATGTCATTGGACTAAGTAGGTTCCTTCCATTTTAACCCGAGGTCGTTCAGCTGGTGTAGATGGACGAGTGTGTGGCCCTAACGCAGTGATCCACTTTCTGGTAGAAGGCATTTGTCAAAGCATGGGAGCGCCAGGAGGGACGTCTTTAGTCAGTGCCCCTGACAATATGAAAAAAAATACCAACTGGGTCACAGGAACCTGTCATGCTAAAGCCTTGATCACCTGTTTGGTTTAATTACATTTTATTTACAGTTAAAAAGATGCCCGGAGACTCTTATTACTGGAGCTTGGAGCAAAATGAGAGGGAAACACTTTGGAATGCTACATTTAAAATTATTTTAAAAAATTGATTTTTAGGGAGAGAGGGAGAGAAAGGGAGAGCGTCGGCTGCCTCCTCCACGCCCCCTACTGGAATCAAGCCCACAACCCGGGCATGCACATGTGCCCTGACCAGGAACCGAACTGGCGAGGAGGACACCCAGTCACCTGAGCCAATGGACCAGGGCGGGAAGGCTACTGTTTGGAAGCTAAAACAGTCACTGTCCCCTGCACCGCTGGCTTGTTATCCTGCTTCATTCCTCAATGCTAGATACGGTTCCTACAGCAAAACCCAGGTTGTTGTGTTGTAAACTGCAGGATTGTATTACAGGAGAAAGTGCAGCCTTCAGACAGGTTTACGCTCAAGGCCCAGGAGACACTTCCTCACTTCCACTCGCCCTGATCCCAGCCAACCATTCTGCTCCAGGTGAAACCCCTCTTAGCGTCAGCCCCTTAGGGAGCATTTAATTTTAACAAAGGACAGCAGAAACAGATACAGGAACTCACCCACCCTCTTCACCTCTGTTATAGCTCCCCCAGCTTACAGGTACCCCATCCTCATTCCAAACACCTCTAATCCCCCTTTCCCAGGATCCTCTCTTTCTTTTAAAAAATTTATTATTGTTATTATGATTATAAGTTGTGGTTAATCCTCACCGAAGATATATTTTCCATTGGTTTTTAGAGAGAGTGGAAGGGAGGAAGGGGAAGAGAGAGAAACATGGACGTGAGAGAGGCATGTTGATTGGTTGCCTCCCGCACATGCCTTGGCCAGGGCTAGGGATCAAACCTGCAACCCAGGCACATGTCCTTGACTTGAAATAAAACCCAAGACCCCTTGGTGCACGGGGCAACGCTCTCACCACTGAGCCATGCCGACCAGGGCAGGATCCTCTCTTAATGGTTGTCTCCCCTCACTTTGCATATAATAGTTATGTTAGCTAATGCTTGTCAAATATTTACTGAGAGCACTGATGTGTTAACTCATTTCATCCTTGCATCACTCCTGTGACCTAGGTACTACCATTCTTCCACATTACAGGCGAGAAAACTGAGGAACAGTGGGTAATGTTCACATGAAAGGCACCCATGATATATCTTCTCAGTAAAGATGCAGTGCACATATTCTGAAATCAGTGTGTGTTGGGAGGGGGTTCAGAAATGGTTCAGATATTTTTATGGATTCAAATCGTTTCCTGTTTTGAGGTTAATGTAGAATTTCACATAATTGGAAGAGACATGGCTGGGGCATGCAGAGGCCTGTTTTATTGATGTTCATTGGATGTCTTATTATTTTGTTTTTATTTTCAGACATCACTAGTTAGTTATACAGGAAAGCAAAGGAAAGTAGAAAATGGAGGCACATATTCAAATTATTATGGCAAACTCTTCCCTCACCCACTATACTCCCACAAAGTCACCTACATTTTGGTCTCTTTACTACGTATCTCCATACACTTTTAGAGCATCAGCCTTGAAGTCTGAGCAACTTGAAAGAAAGAAAGCCGTTTCTTCAAGAAAAAGAAAAAAACTGGCAGCATTTGTTGCTAATGAGAAAATCCCAGTCTTCAAGCCCCGATCTATCACTTACCAGTGAATTATTTAACTCTCTGTCTTACTTGAACAATCAGGATGGCGGTAAGACTCCATGGAGTGGATACAAGCACTAAATAAGATATAAAGTGCCCTGACTGGTTTGACTCAGTGGATAGAGCATCAACCCACAGACTGAAGGTTCCTGGGTTCGATTCCGGTCAAGGGCATGTACTTCGGTTGCAGGCTCGATCCCCAGCCCTGGTCTGGGCGTGTACAGGAGGCAACCAATGTGTCTCTCTCACATCGATGCTTCTCTCTCTGACTCTCCCCCTTTCTTCCATTCTCTAAAAGTCAATGGAAAAATATCCTTGGGTAAGAATTAACAACAAAAAAAGAAATAAAGTATTATATATAGTGCATGGTGTGTGCTAGTGTTCAGTAAACATTGGCTTCTATTAAAGCTGCATCAAGTTAAAACAATCAGATTTATTTTTTATTTTCTTCCCGAGTCATTTTTATTTTTATTTATTTATTTTTAAATATACTTTATTGATTTTTTACACAGAGGAAGGGAGAGGGATAAAGAGTTAGAAACATCGAGAGAGAAACATCAATCAGCTGCCTCCTGCACACCCCCTACTGGGGATGTGCCCGCAACCAAGGTACATGCCCTTGACCGAAATTGAACCTGGGACCCTTCAGTCCGCAGGCTGATGCTTTATCTACTGAGCCAAACCAGTTAGGGCTCGTTTTTATTTTTAAATTTAACCAAACACGTGAGTCAATTCCACACACACACACAAAAACATTCAACCTGAGCCCCAAGAAAATACTCTCTAAAAATTAGACTTATTCATTGAAATACTAAGTTTTGAACAAAAATTCTCATTGCTCCAGTTTTTCTCCAGGGAATAAACGGGAATAGTTGCTCAGTGGTTAAAAATGCACAGAATAACACAAAAATACTGTACAAGTACCTCTCAAAGCTTACTACTTAAAAGCAGCTTATCAGCACCAATGCCAAGGTACACAAGGCCATCTGTGTCCCCGACACATTGAAATCCAAGCCATTGAATGATGACTTGATCATTATGCCATTAGCATCACACCTCATCTGTAAAGTCAGATCATTTTCCAAATTGAAGCACTACTACCAAGGCTTTGAAGAGGAATAATGGGAATTCAGGTGATAGGCAGGCTATGAAAAGCAGACAAGGGAAAAAGAAGCCATAATAGATAGTGATCACGAGATTTAAAAAAAAAAAGGAGAAATGTTCCGGAAAAAGTTGTGAAAGACTCTGGGAGCCTATTAGTGGGATATAATGAGGGTATTTTTACATTTTCCAGATAATTTTTCATTTCCAGTAATGACCGCGTCCCTGTCGTACATATTGGCATAGTTCTCTATCTTGTGTGAACAACCAAAGCCCATAAGACCTTTTCCGAACCTTTTGATCACCAGGCTCTCTCCTGTGACATCCCTTATCTGTGCTTTGGAAGGTGTGTCTATAAACAGTAACTGGGCTTCTTTCTTCCTGAACACAGAGGTAATATTCACAAAACATTCAAAGGGCCAGCGAGGTCCATCCGTGCCACCTTTGGGCCACTTTCCCAGAACATTTCCCTCCACTCAGGTGACCGTCAGTGTTATTGCCTACATCCATCTGTAAGTATTTTGCAAATGAGCAAAAAATAGCACCAGCTTAGGGCGAGAGGTGGTGGAAGGAGGGAGTTGATGTTGCTTGTTCTCAGCGAGGGGGTAGCAGCTCCATGGAGTAAGGAGCATCTGATGATGCTCATAATTAACCTGAAAAACCTCCTGCCACAAACAGGCTACTGCAGCAGCCTGCCTGTCCATTCCATTCCAGGAATTCCAATTGCTGTTTTGGTTGTTATGGAAACTGACCACACTGCTTCTTAAAGAATTCATTATTCCAACAAATATTTGTTGTTCTAGTCATTATGGGGCATTTAAATGAGCGATGCAGACACGAGGGACAGAGGAGCTTGGGGGTGGAAGGCTGGTGATTAGAGAAGACTTCACAGGGAGTTAGGACTCAAACCCCTCCTGAGGCATGATTAGCTAGGGGAGAAGACAGTGCAAGTAAAAAGATTGGCAAAAGCAAGAAACATTCAGATAATAATGATGCAGGAGGGGTTGGAGCAGAAGACTTGGGGTGCAGGGGGAAAGGGGAAAGACACATTGAGGCCAGTAGGGAGAGGGCTTTGAAGGCCAGTCTAAGGAGTCTAGACCTTTCTGTGGATAAAAGGGAACTAATAAAAGGGCTCTAATAAAGGGAACTGTGAAACCAGGGGAGAGTGCCTTAAGGACATCCATTTTATCTTATGACTAACAGTGAGGATGTCACCCTACCCTCTGCTAATGCTACATAACACTATAGCTCCACTGTGGTTCTGGTAGAGGCCAAGGTAATAATTTAAAAACTAAAAAAAAACCTAGGCATCTTCTCATCTAGACAAAACCACACTTGTTTCACTGACATCAACGGACTCTTGTTTATGAAAACTCATCAAAACTGCTCTCTATGACATCCTGAGTATTTTCATGAGCTCAAATTGACCTGCAATAATAACACAGCCCCCAAACATCATTCTGCCATCTGACGAGATGTGTTTGGAACCAAAGCCTTAATTTTCAAGCAGAGCTCAGTAAGTACCCTAGAAGAAGAACTATTATTTTCCCTCAGATCACAGTGGCTTTGTACCTTTTACTGCCCACACAATAAGCTGAAATATTTTTTTTTTTACTGGAATAGTGACTGGCCATTAAGTTGACATACTGGAGAGGTTGTTTGGATAGAAGAAAAGCCTTTTGCTCAGAGCAGCAGTTCTGAGTGTGATCTGTAGACCTTCTCGGATCTCAAGCTTTGTCTGACGCCAAAGATTTTATATCGTGCTATTTGACCTAAAGGGCACAGGATTGAGGAATAGGGGAGCTGAAATCTTTAGTTATCCTAGACAGATAGAAGTGACGTTTGAAAATACATTTCAAAATTCAATGGTGAGTGCTAAACAATGGGTACATATGAAATAACATTCATGTTAGAGACAGTAACAACAACCACAAAATGTGCGGTATTATTTTTAGAAACCTTTTCTGCACTGTATTTTTAAAAATGCAGATGTCTAAAGGATCATTCCTTGGATTCCTGAACACCAAGTTTAAAGGGGCTCTCCTCATCTTAATTTGGCCCCTAAGATAAAAGCTAAACAGAAAGTATAATTTATCGCATCTTGGCCTTGATGCCAAGAAAACTGAGTAAAGTTTATGGGGAAAGGAAAATTTTCTTTGAAAATATGATGTGTTTCTCTTTGGTAAGGAGTAGAAACAATGCACTTTTACTTTCTGGAAAGAATGCAAAATAAGTTTGGCAAGAATCCATCCAGATCCCAAGGTCAAGTCAACTAGAGGCAAGTAAGTCAGATATAGAACCCAGGTTGGGCTCAAGAATTGTTGCTGCTTAACACATGTTCTTTTGGCTGGAATTCTTCCCTTCTCTCACTCCCCATAAATCCCTTCAGTCATCCCATCTCTTCCTTCAGTTCTTTGCTTAAATGTCACCTCCAAAGGAAACCTTCCCTAATTATGCGGTATAAACTAAAAACCCAATTCTACCCCAACTCCCCCATGTAAGTTTTTCTATTTCAGCTCTTTGTACCCTTTCTAATTTTGTGATAAAACTTTGATTGGTTTTTTTTTTTCATCTAAGATGGAAGCTCTGAGATCCCTGTACATTGCCCAGCATGGGTCCAACACCCAGTAAGGATTTGGCGGGTGACTGAATGTGGGAGACAGTCCAGGGTAATAACCCACACAAACTAGTGCTGAAGTGGGAGGGCCCATTGAGAACACTCCGTTGTCTGTGCTGAAAAGATACAAATCCAAACGCAATATAAAACTGCAAATGAATGCAGCAATCCGAAAGCCTCTGGGTGTTATCTTAACTAAAAAGGAGGCAAGACTTCAGAGGGTGAGAAATGAATAGCCTTTCCCCCTACCAAGTTATTATTAGCAATTGCATTAGAAAATTGAGGGCTGTTACTCACCAATCATGAAAATAATTTTACACTTCCTCAAATCTTCCATGAAACCTTTAAAGTAAGAATAATTGAAGTTATTGGCGGGAAGTACTGTATTGAAACCCTGGTTTTGCTCATGTTACGTAAAAACCAAAATCTTGTAGTTTTACTTGATAAGAAGCTTGAAGATGAGTAAGTGTGTTAATAGTCCATAATGAAATGTCACCAGTGACCATTATGGCCTATTCCTAGACCCAAGTAACATATTTTCATTTAAACATGAATGATCACCTTTAGGTAGTGAAACTAATAAGCCATTAAATAACATTAATCACAAATAAAGATAATTTTTAAGAAATTACTTAAAAATTTCTCAAGTGTCTCAGTTGTGAGTTACTTCATATTTTTAAACATTTACTAATCTCTCTTTGATAAAGAGAGTCTGGAAGACAATAGTTTACAAATAGTTCCTATGTACAGAAAAATAATGCTATTTTCCATTTAAGGTAGTGATATAAAATTTATTTTAAAAATAAATGTATATAAAAAAATAATAGTGAGTCAATTTAGTGAAAAGTATTCTGTAAATAATATATGGTATAATAAGTAGTATAGAGATAAAGCAAAAATCACAAAGGTGACAAGTGAAGACTGAATTTTGGGAACCACTGCTTTAAGGCAAAGGTATGATTAGACATCTTGGCAAAGTGGAAAACCCTCTAGAGTTTGTGGAGCCCTAACAGATGCTCAGTTGTCACGTACTGTAGTAGGCAGCCAGGAGGGATGGGTAGACATGAGCTCCATTTTTTATCCTGCTGTCACCTGACTTGATTTAGGCAAATGACTTCTTTTCCTTGCACCTCAGTTTCCCCATTTGTAAAATAAAGGTGTTGGACCCAATGGTCTCTAATTGGTTCAAATACCCATGATCTGTGGTTCCTGTAAATGAATAGACCACATGAGGAAATGACCCCCTTTGTCCCTGGGCCTTGATTATGACGCCGTTTGTTTAAGATATCTTCCTAAAGTAAACCAAAATCCTAAGACCGTGGGTGAGAGTGAGGTCCCCTGAAGAGGTGGCCACAACCAAAATCTGGAACTGGGAATGGCTCTGGGACCTCCAATCTCGAGGCTCAGAAAATGCCAGTGGTTACTGCTTGAGTCTGGAAGCAGAGGTGCCTCAAATTAGAAATACGGTTAGAGTGAGGATCTGAGGGTAGAGAAAACAGGAGTCCTACCCACGACTGCTTCAGAGAGGAGCAAGGACAAATATTGCGCCTTTGCTTAAGGCCATCAGGCTTCATTTATGAAGATTAGACTTTACATGCAATCAGGAGTTGAACCTGTTACCACATGGTGAGAGTTAGCAGGCCGCTTACTCAACTGGGCCAGGGCAGGGGCAGCCTTCTGCCCTGGACCTGGAGCTTTTGGGCAGGCCGAGAAGGTGTGGGCTCGTTCAGGATGCTGTGAAGTTCAGAGTGGGATTCAGTACAAGCTGCTTTGGGAGACACTGCTCCGATCTACAGGCCATCCTGGGCAAATGGGGATGGCAAAAGCTCAAACCACAGGCCTTAGGAGAGTCAGAGAAACTCACCATGTTCAAGTCCTTCTCCGACTGGCTAATCTCTGAGCAGCTTGGTCTCACACCCATGCGGGTGGGGGTGGGGATGGCAGGCTGATTCCACAAACAAGAGCTTCCAGAAAGGTTTCTTTGTTATGCTTAGGCAAAGGCCGAGCAGAGATTCTAAACCAGTGGGTGGGTGTGGACGATGGTACCAAGAGTTAACATTCAAAGTCATGTTTTCAGAGCACCAGACTAGACAAACAAAACAACATGGAAGCTGAATCCTTCCCTCAGCTGGACAGATGTGGCTACAGATAGAGTAGGAGAAGACAATTTTGAATACTTTATTATTCTTGCTAACCCTATCGCTAAGGGAGATACTTTACAAATTGCAAGATACATTGACTAGACAGTAATATATTGCAATGTAAGATACTGTGATTTGTTCCACTTCATGAAAAATTTGCATGCAGTTTGAAAGTAAAGACACTGAAGTTCAAAGTTATTGGTGTTTTTGTTGGAGCTCCAGGCCCCTGGGGTGTGTGGGTTCCTGGAGCAGCCCTCTCAGTGGGGAGAGCCTGGAGAGGGGGGCAGGATGGAGTCAGCCCTGGGCTCCTAGTCTAGGTGGAGCTCCAGGATCTTTTCCTGGTTCAGAAATAACTGCTTTTGCTCATCCTATGGGTGTGAGTTGACTAAAGTGACAGGCAGAATGTAATGACCTGGATAGAGAGGAGAAGGTTTTTATCTCCCATCTTGGTGACAAAATTACAAGTTTTACATTTTAAATAAACTGACAGGACTCTGATTTATACTTCATGCCTTATGTAGATGCTCAGTACTTTGGAAAGTTAGGTCGTTTTTCTGAGTTATAAAACTTTTAGTGGAATTGGGGTAATTCATTTATATACTCAATTCTACCTTTTGCGGGAATCCACTATGAGCTGAGTGAAAGCCTAACAACAGTGGGGGGGGAGAGAGAGAGAGAGAGAGAGAGAGAATGGACGTGAAGAATTGGGTTGGGGATAGAAGGGAAACAAGGTAGAGGAGAAAGAGCTGGAAACAGAGGAAAAAGTGAATTTGGGGTCTTTGAAGTAATTTCTTTTTTATACTGAAGGATGATTTTTGTTGTTGTTCTTTTTAATCAGAGATGCCCCAGTCCCTTCACAGAGTAGCCCATGGAGACTGGCAGAGTCCTATGTAATCTGGAGCTTTCTATTCAAGGCAAGAACACTCGGTGCTCTTAACCTGTGGGACCAGAGGGTCATCTCACGTCCTCTGGACTTCCAGTTAACTTTATGAAGCTGAGCATCTTTTAATTTATTTGCAATCTAGGAAAGTGGCCCTGATTATTATTATTATTATTTTTGGTATAGCTGATCCTATTACAGTTTTTAAAAATAGTTATTTTTTGAAATTAATAATGGTACATTCATGTAATGTAGTCATTACAAATTAAGGTTATAGAGAGTTTTGAATGGCATGGGAACATGCTTATGATATGCACAAAAATTGGAGGTAATATTTGTATATACATGTGTACTCTCAACTCTGTGAAAATAGGTATATAAACAACACTCTGGAATAAAATGTACTAGAAATGTTAACCATGATTACTTAGAGTCCATAAGGTTTTAGATGATTCTAAATTTCTACTTTAAAAAGTTTTCCATAATGAATGTGTTAATTTTATAACCAGGAAAAAAGGGCAACTTTATTAGGCAATCAATCAATCCCTATCCAGGTGGGTCTGAGTTCATTATTTGCACTTGACTCATGTTTATGTGCCTTTCCCCATGAATCCCCATGATGCCATTTGGTGACTGAGATTTTCACATACTGCTATTGCCATTATCAAATGACACTTTATCTATCACCTCATGCTCATGGATTAGTGCAGGATTAGAGTTGGGGCTATTTAGAAAGCCAACTCACTTGTATGTATTCATAGTCAATACAAACATATTTCCATGGACTATAATGATAACATTTATTACAGAGTGATAATGTTAGGAGGTATTTTACTTAGGGCAAGCATGAACCTTATCTGTTTTGAACAATCTCAAGTTCAGATAATGTAATCTATTTTCAGTTCCATGTGTACCTAATTGTGGTTGGATTTTTTAATTTTTATTTTTAGTTTTAGTTTTCTAAAGACTTTGAATGACAAAAATTATAAAGCAGTATAATTTGGGTGTTTCTTAGGTTGCATCCAATGATACACTGCAGAATAGTAACTACTATCCAGAAAAAGGACTTGTGTTTTCAAAAACTGAAGAACGCTTTATTAACCTTAGCTAGCTCTCTCTGCTGCAGGACTTGCGGGAGCCTTGCTGTGCTGTTCTATATGCGACTCTTCTGAAGGCGATTGAGTGTTAGTGTTTCCCAAACATATTTTCCCAGAGCATCCTCTTCTCATTGAGTGTCTCGGGGTCATGTTCTCTGGGCTGGAGGAAGTGCATCTCTTAGGCATCCCTTTGCTTCTCCACATGGACCCAGAGGGGAGAGATGCACAGAGTTCCCCTCTTAACTGTGTTCTCTGGCTAAGGGAGAAGTACATGTTGCTGGTAGTTTATTATCTCTTTGCTGGTGATTAATAAAAAAGACACATTCTAAGCCACTCAAGTGACAAGTTTGCTCAGTAAAGAAAACTCACCTCCTGTGGGGTCCTCTCCAAATACATTTAACTGGTCATCGCCCTGTTTATAGAAAAATAAAAATATTAGATGATAAGACTAACAAGTATTGTGTTAAACTTCTTCTTTCTGTGTGTGTATGTGTTAAGCTTCTTGCCAACATTAACATACTTAACCTTCCAAACAACTCTATGAGGGAGGCCTATTATGACCCACCTTTACAGATGAAGAAACTCAGAGTTTGAGAAGTCAACCTGTGCACGGCCACAGAGTGGCGAGGAACAAGCCCAGATCTCCTCAGAGTTTATGCTTGTTTCTTAACCTGTTCAATATCCTGCCTCATTTTCTTGGCGCATAACCTATTTGTGATCAGAAAAGCTGATTTCAAGAAGCAAAACCTTCCAGGATCCGAAACTCAGATAGGGAAGTCACAGCTGTTTCACAAACAACTCTAACTGAAAGCTGGCCTTGGCCAACTTTCTGTAAAGGGCCAGGCAGTAAATGCTTTCAGCCTTGTGAGCCATATGTCTCTGCAGCTATTACATACGGACCAAACCTTGCCAATCTCTGAAAACGAAAGCATGAAATAAGGCAAGTTGGGACGAACAGCTTTGATTGATGACTGCCTTTTAAATTTCCGTATTATTTTTTAATCAGACAGCTACTCCATTTTCCTTATAGAAGAACCCATGGTGTTCGGAAAAAATCCTGAAAAAAATTATATAAAGGCATTTGGTGAGAATTTTCGATCCCACCTATGTCTCCATCCATCCCATCTATCCACTTCCTCACCCCTTATGGGTAACCACTCATAGAAGTTTATTTTATTTTTTTGTATTTTTCCAGATACACAGAAAAACCTCTTTCAGATATCCATGGATACACTTGGCTATAAACATATAATCTTTATATTTCCACTTTGTACATAGAAAGAAGCATACCTATATTGTACATGCAAATGTGTTTATATTGACATACTAATCTATGCTGTTCTTCCCCTTGCTTTAAAAATATATTATTTTATTGATGGGAGAGGAAGACAGAGATAGACACACCAATAATGGGAGTGAATCATTGATCAGCTGCCTCCTGCATGCCCCACACTAGGGATGGAGCCAGGAATCAAACTGTGACCTCCTCATTCATAGGTCAATGCTCAACCACTGAGCCACACTGGCTGGGCTTCCCTTGCTTTTTTACATATCAATATTTCCCAGACAACGTTCCATATTAGCACAGAATGTTCTCGGTTGTACAATATTCTATTGTATGGACAGTCCCATAGTTGCTCCTTTATGATGGACCATTGAATTGTTTTCAATCTTGGACTATTTTTGAATAATTAGTATAACAAATAACTTTATATAGAAGTCATTTCCTACACCTATAGCCGGAGGATAAATTCCCAGAGAAGGGGCTGTGCAACCAAGAGTAAATGTATTTATAATTGTGATAGATTTTGCTAAATTGCTCTTGCTACTGAGGTTGTGCCATTTTGCAGGGACAGCCTCGGCCTCTGATTTGCTTTGATGCAGGACTCAGTTAAATGAGGTTGCCTGGTTGCATTAACGCTCCCTTAAAAGAGCTTTGTCTGAGGACAGAGCCTTGCCCTCCTCTTTTAGAACACCTGCCTTCAGGGCAGCTCTCC
>NW_006299220.1:546928-552537 GCF_000327345.1 Myotis davidii | reverse complement strand
TTCCAGGTGGACAAGAGTACGTAATGGAGGGGCCATTTAGGGACATATCTGCATTGATTAACTCCCTTCTCTGAGCAGAAAAGACTTCGGTTATTCCTCGGGAGCCTCCCTCCTCCCATCCCCCTTCTCTTGTTGAAATCATTGCACTTTGGAGCTGGGAGTATAGGTCAATCATCGGAAATCCAACCCTACTATCTGCCTCTCCCATTTTACAGATGAGGAAAAGATGGTTAGCGAGGTCATGCGAGGGGCCCATGGTCATGTCATCAGGTCTTTAGCGATGCCATGGTTGGGATGGGAACCACATGTCTCACCATGTAGCAAGGCTCCTAGAAATTTAGTCCCATCAGCTTAGCTACCACAATGGGCCTGTTAGTGTCCTGCGCTCACCTGGCTGGTACAACTACCTCCCAGCTGCTGCTAAGGGCTCACCGGAGCCTGGCCCCTTCCTCAGGCTGGGTGACTCTGGTATAAGTTGTGCCTCAGTGTTCCCCTCAAGATCAGGCTGACCCCAGCAGCAGACCAGCAGGGACCACATCTTTGCTCAGCTCTTACCCCTGCCCTAGCCTAAGAGCACTCCTTAATAACACACCTGCAAGAATCCCCAGCGGAGGCTTTGCTTCTGGGGACCTATTTGAAGCCATTCATGCCTGCCTTCAATGCAGCTACATAGAAAGAGGCCTAATAGCCTTTGCTGGAAAAGGACTGTTCCATCAGACTCAGCTTATTGCTTGTAAACAGCTACTGAATCTACTCAGGTAATGTTGAGAGGAAGCCACTGAGTCCTGCCCCTCCCTGTTAAATATTATTGTTAAGTTATCAGACTCACACCCACCGGACAGGCTAAACTGTAATCTTTCTTGTGCCTGGTTATCATGTTTTGCGAGTTTGAGGAGGAGGAGGAGGGTTAATCTCAATCTATAAAACAATGCGCCATGTTTAAATGGCCTATCAGACCTCTATTTGGCTGCTTGAGTCTGACCTGTTTTTATCCACAGCCTTCTATGCTGTTGGCCCAAATGCTTTAAATCAGCCCTCGTTTTATTTCTATGAATGCATTGATTGTGAACAGGTTTCTGGAGCGTAGACACAACTGTCATCGGCTCTACGCCAGAAATGTGACACACTGCGTTGACTGACACGAAAGCCCAGGTGAATGGGATGTTTGACTGGATGCTGTTATTTTCTAGTGATGCTCAGAATAAATTTCATGATTCCAATGTGACTCTTTTGTAAATAAAACTATTCTGGCATCACACACACACACACACACACACACACACACCAACAACCAACGAAAAGCAAAAGATGCTCTACAGCCCTGGGAGGCTCTTTCTGTTCCAATGCTAGGTGTATTCTGCAGGAAAGGCATTGATTTTGGAATGTCAATTATATAAGGAGCAAACTGTTATATAGGCTTATTCCAAAAGTATCTGGCAAGGTGTTTACATCCAGTTGCATTGTAGCTGCCTCTTCAGTGAGGTGTATTTTGGAAAAACACAACCCACTGACCAAGTGCCACCCTGTGTGCCTGTGGGTGCTTCTTTGTGTCACAGTCATTTACTGTGTTGCTGCTGCATCCAGTCAGCACGTTGTCACCTGTCAGTCTGAATTGTGGGGTCAGGCTCTGTGACTACAACGAGACATTGATGACTTGGGAGGCATGATGCAGGCTACATATCTGAACAGACTGACAAAGAGGGATAGTACAAATATAGGCACAGATTTTATGTAAGTGCCACTTATGACTCATAAGCCAGGAGCCAAGGCAGCCAGCAATGATGTGATTAATACTGGTGAGGGTGGGACAGCTACAGCCAGACCACACACACACACACACACACACACACACACACATCAGGTGGCCTTGAAGTGCAGCCGATACTTGCTGCTCTCCTGTGTGGGCAGTCATTCAGATTCAGAAGCCCTTTAATGTCTGCTCAGTGCCATATTCAGAGCCTCACGATGGGGTTCGGGGTTCATGGGGAAACGGGATTTGGGTTACTGCTTTGTTTTGGTCTCTGTCCCTTCGTCTCCAGTCAAGCCAGAGCCACAAGGAGAGCAAAGGCTTCTCGCATCCAGCTCCATTTCCCCGTGCGGATGTGGAGGCAAGAAGCTGCCTTTGCAAGGCTGGATAGAGGTGCTATTTTTAGAAAGAACGTTAGTAGGTGTGTGTGTTTTCCTTTGGGATCAGAGCTCTACATTACCGTGAAGTGCAAGAGGACAGAGTGCAGTGAGCAACTACGTGGCACAAGTATAATGAATGCCCGTGGTGCCACCTGGAGGCAGGGCATGTGGCGAAACGGCTGCAAGGAACTGTCAGGAAGATAGTAAGACCACCCTCCGTACAGGATTTATGGCTTAAACCAGCAGAGACCAGCTAGATCCGACATGGAGACTCATGTCACCTAAGGGTAACCCTAGCATCATTGTACACTCGTAATAAACAGAAAGTTCATAGAACAGTGGTTCTCAACCTGTGGGTCGCGACCCCTTTGGAGGTCGAACAACCATTTCACAGGGGTCGCCTAAGACCATCGGAAAATATATATATAATTACATATTGTTTTTGTGATTAATCACTATGCTTTAATTATGTTCAATTTGTAACAATGAAATTGGGGGTCACCACAACATGAGGAACTGTATTAAAGGGTCGCGGCACCACTGTCATAGAAGGGCACAAAATGACTGTAGGAGCTCCTCTGAGAAATCTCCCCCCCTTTCCCGGAAGGTCCTGATTACTTCTCCCCCTCATTGAATACCCTACCCCCCAGTTAGATGAACCTCAACCAAGGAAGCAAGTTTCACTAGAGGGGAGCTGCTGTGTGTGTGAAGTAGCCCATTCTTGGTCTCAGTGCTTCACTAATAAACTCACTTTCCCTTTAAGCTCCATGCTGGCTCATGTTTGAATTCTTTCCTCTGTGAAGCCAGGAGCCCTCCGTGGGCCCTGGACCCCTGAGCCCCCGGAACCCTGGCACGCCTGCCTCAATATGAACGGAGGCAAAGTGGGCTCATTTGCTAAGAGAGGGACCGAAGTTGGATCCCGGCGGTTTGAAAGCGCAGTTCTCAGATTTTGCTGGTGAGCTGTTAATGAAGTTTTGAAATTTCTTGGCTCATCAGGAAAACGGAAACATAACTACATTTATCAGCAGGGAGAAGGGAGACTGGTCCTTGAGGAATGTTCTGAGTGCTTACAGTTCTCACTAAAGCCTGTTTTCATTTAAAGCAATGGGCAATTTGAAAAAAAAAAAAAGTATGGGAAGTGGTATATAATTTACTTATACCCAAGAATTTATTTTACAACAAGTACCATTTCTCTTTCACTGAAGTGTACACCATTAGAGGTCTGCTTGCTGTGGAAGTTCTTGTATAATCGAGTAAACAGGGAGGAAAAATATAGGGGATGCTAGGTGAACCTTCTCTCAGTCCTATTAAATTGCAGGTTCTCTAAATGAACTGCGCTAAATAGTGGTTCACAGTTCTCTAGGAGGAATGGTATTTTTCTTCTTTTATGTATGAAGTGAATATATACATGAAAAAGTAATTTAAATGTTCATGTCTCTAATAAAAAATTTAAAAAATATTTGTATTTTCATATTTTTTTAAAGTACGTTTTTATTGATTTTAGAGAGAGAGGCAGGGAGAGGGAGAGAGAGAAAAAACACACGCATTGACGTGAGAGAGAAACATCTATTGGTTGCTTCCCATACACATCCCAACCTGGGATTGAACCCACAACCTGAGTATGCACCCTGACCAGGAATCGAACCAGTGACCTTTTGGTGCATGGGATGTCGCTCAGCCAACTGAACCACAACAGCCAGGGCTCTAAGAAGGGATTTTAAAGAAAACAGTGTTTCCCCGATGTTTTCCTATAAATTCCTGTTTCCACCTCACTGCTGAGGAGTGTGTGAAAAACACCTTGGTCTCCTCTTCTATGTCAAATGGGGCACCGTTGTCAAGCAGGGCTTTGTCAGGCTGGTGGGGTGAAGCAAGGGACGAAGTTCCCATTCTGATTGTCTCATTTAAACTGAATGTTAGCCATAGAGCCACATTGGACCACTAGAGTCTTATCAAGGAGAGTTATTTGGCTTCTACCTCTTTGTATTCTGAGTCCTTGTAAAACAGTAAAGCTTAGCTTCAACCATTGGGACCTACAGAGCTTATTGGCCTGTTTCTAGCAGTTTTAATAGGTTCTATGAAAATACAGACTCCTTATGACATACTCTCGGCAAAATGGAAAATCAGGTTAATTAATATAGTAAAACACACTAGATGTATGTTTATGTGTTTTTCAGAAAGAGACATATCACCCAGAGGAGACAGCCATGGTTCCACCATCTCTCTTTAAAAAGGAAGTAGGCTTGGGGCAAGGTAGGTCTGGAAGGAGTGAGCAGGTGGAGGGCTCGCAGGACTCTGACATCTCCTCCTAATGCCTCTTCCTTCTGACTTCTTTGCTCATCACGGGTGTACCTCCATGCTCTCTTTGCAGCCTGAAGCACTTTCCCCCACCATCAATGAGAAATTCACTTGTTTAAAAAAACGTCCAAATGCTGGCATTGTCCAGAAAAATTTAACAGGTTTATATATAACTAGAGGCTTGGTGCACGAAATTCATGCACTCAGGGTGGGGTGGGGGGTGGGTCCCTCAGCCAGACCTGTGCCCTCTCACAGTCTGGGAGTCCTTGGGGAATGTCCGACTGATGGCTTAGAGCTGGCCTAAGCCGTCAGTCGGACATTCTTAGTGCTGCCACAGAGGTGGAAGAGGCTCACCAGCTGTGCGCCCAGCTTCTGGCAGAGCGGCGCCCCCTGTGGGAGCGCACAACAACCAGGGGGCAGCTCCTGTGTTGAGTGTCTGCCCCCAGTGGTCAGTGTGTGTCATAGCGACCGGTTGTTCCTCCATTTGGTCAATTTGCATATTAACCTTTTATCATATAGGATTGTTATGAACTTGAGCTGCTGAAACTTGCTCACAGAAACATTCTGACTTGCATTAATGCTTTATGTCCCTGCATTTATATTAAAAAATTCCCACACAAATGAAAACAAAAAATCTGCCAATACCTGATTTCTGTCACCTATATTCCACTAGCAATCATATACTTAGTTACCTTTTGATCCTATGAGGGAAAACATCCAATGTTCAGCACTGCCAATAACAGGAAAACGAGATTTTTTGTTAAAAAAATGTAATGTTTCCCATCATAGTGGGTTCTTAAGCACATTTCCATGTATGTGGTGTGCTAGCCGGATGCCTTTTGGCATAATTGTTACTTGTTTGGCATGGATAGCACACAGGTTGGTGTCTTCAGAGAGGCCAACCTAATAGGCCTCACTTGCCTCCTGCAAAGCACCATAGGCTGTGCCCTGGAAGCACAGATCTGGATTGATGTCCTGAGCAATTTCTCTCACCAGCCGCTGCAAGGGAAGTTTGTTAAATCAGTTCAGTGGACTTCTGTTAATGTCTAATTTCACGGAGCGCTGTGGTGCCAGGCCTGTAACGATGAGGTTTCTTAACCTCTCCCCCTCCAGTAGAGGGCACACTGTTGTGATTGATTTTTGTAGCCAGTTACTACCCCACATCACCCCCCCCCCCCCCCCGCCCT
>NW_006299220.1:544520-546910 GCF_000327345.1 Myotis davidii | reverse complement strand
CCCCCCCCCCCCCCCCCGTGCTTTGCACAAGCCCTGGTGTAAAGACCTCCTTATGTAACCCCCTTCTCCTTTGGCTGGACCTTGGTGAGCTAGAGGCAGTGCTGGCTTTAGGGAGTGACAATTCCAAAGTATTTTTTAATTATCACTATCATACACTATCATAGATGCAATAGACAGCTCTCCAAGGGCCACTCCTCGATTTCCAGTCAAGCTCTGATCTTTCCCCCCCCTGCTCTTGCTTTCATTATTCTCCAACTTGAATGTCTGCATTCAATTCCCTGAGGTTCTACCTGCTAGCATCTAGCAGGTAACACTGACTGAGGAGTGGGACAGGGTTAGTTAGTGGCCATGGGTCACAGAGCAAAGGAGGAACTGAAAGGGACTCCCAGGTTGGAACTGTGAATCAAAGGGGCAGGCCAAAAGAAGTGTTCTTCTCACCAGAAACAATCCGTAGACATGAGATGAAGGGGCTTTTAAATAGAGTCTGAAGCTCAGGAAGGGCTCACGATATGAAAGATTGGTGAGCAGTGACTATCTACAGCTGTTAGCTACAGCTTTTATAAAGTTCATGCAGCTTTGCCCAAGCTAGTTAAGATACTAGTAAACTCCATGAGATAAATGAATGGATTAATTTTCTCAGAACGTGACCTGTTTTATCTGGCCTCTGGATCCCGGTCCCTCCTGTCTGCCCAGCCTGGAATGCCTTCTCCTTTGCCCTGTTCATTTACATTCTGCCTCTCCTCCTGGCCGGTGCGAGTCCAGGCAATGTTGGGTGTTCCCACAGAGGGCGGGTCCGCGTGAAAACTGACAATCTGACAGTTCTCAGGGAGGATGCCTTGTTGTTGCTTTTCTTACTTTTCCATTATAAACTATGATTATTTATCTTTATGATTATAAATTTAATTTTTTGTGAGTTGTTTACTTGACGCTACCTGCCCTGTGTGGTGACACTTCTATGCATCGACAGTTGGGGATAGACTTTAAGATCTGCAAGTTCGACGGCTCACAGATGAACCCCAAACTACCCCAGTGGCAGAATTGACGTCTCTAGACAGCCCAGTGCGCTGGGGCAATACATGGCAGTCCTGCAGAGCTATGACTTTCCCAAGACGATGCAGAGGACAGGCAACAGGCTGGTTTCTAGAGTGGCCTACCTCTGTGCTTCCTGAAATATACTGTACTCATGGGCCAGCCTTTGTATCTCCTCTTGTTTTAAAATCTTAGGACAGAATTACAGAGAAAAGAGAGACATTTTACTATCTTTTGAGAAACCTTTGGCACCCTGGCTGGGTGGCTCAGTTGGTTAGAGTGTCATCCAGTACATCAAAAAGTTGTGGGTACCATCCCCGGTCAGGGTGTGCATGGGGAGCAAGCAACCAGTTGATGTTTCTCCCTTACATTGATGTTTCCCTCTCTCTCTCCCCTCCTCTCTCTCTAAAATCAATTAAAAACACGCGTATCCTTGGGTGAGGATTAAAATAACAAACAAACAAACCTTTGGCAAAGAGTACTTGGGGAATTTTTAAAAGGCACGATGACATCATATTGGAAAATCAGGCACTCAACCCACTACCAAGAAACAAGCAGACACAGGAACCAAGGGAACCTGCCTGCTCTCTCCTGCTTCTCCAAGTCTCTCATACAGGAGGCTGCACCGAGAAAGCAGAAATAAAAGCAGCCCAGAAAAGACAAGTCTGTAAGAGAAGTTAACCCTTAAAAGCTAGGACTTTCAGCCCGGCCAGTGTGGCTCAGTAGTTGAGCATTGACTCATGAACCAGGAGGAGGTCACGGCTAGATTCCTGGTCAGGGCACATGCCTGGGTTGTGGGCTCGATCCCCAGTAGGGGTGGGGGGGCATGCAGGAGGCAGCCAACCAATGATTCTCTCTCATTTATGTTTCTATCCCTCTCTCCTTCTCCCTTCGTCCCTCTGAAATCAATAAAAACACATTTTAAAAAATATCACACACACACACACACACACACACACACACACGCACGCACGCACACACAGCTGGGACTTTCAAAATGCAGGGTTGGCCAAAAGTCTCTGGGTGGGAACTGAATCCACTCACTAACCTGTTGTCACCAAGGATGTGTGTGTTTACAGGGTTCTCTCCCCCCCGCCCCCCCCCTCACTAATTTGCACAAAGACTCTACTTAGGCTAGTGGTGACATGCCTTGAGGTGAACTTTGATCAATCCCTCTGCCCCATTAAATAGTCAGAATAGAAAATAAAGAGAGTATGGGGGTTGGGGAAGCAAAGAGAGTTTCAGGGCTCTTGCAAATGCCACTTCCCTGGTATCAGTCAGACAAGAGCACACACTCTGCTGAAGAGCCCAGAGTTTACAACATGGCCTTGGGCTGGTCCTCTAGCCCTGCTTTGACCCAA
>NW_006299220.1:534813-544416 GCF_000327345.1 Myotis davidii | reverse complement strand
GGATGAGGTCTGAAGAGAAAGGGCAGGGTGTAAATGCAGGGCATGCCTGCTGTTAGGAAGCTGCTCTACCCTGGGGAAGGTCATCTTAGACACATCTTAGACACCCCTTACCCTGGACTTGTAAGGCATGCACCTTTAAAGAACAAAGGGATGTTCTACACTGGCTGGAAACAATCGTTCCCACCAATGCCTCTTCACAGCTTCTTGCATATATACTAAAATTAAAGCATTAGGAGCCCTGAAGAACTATAAATACCAAAGGGATTATGTCATGGATTTGCTACATTAGTATTTACTTTAGAAAAAAATTGGGTAAGAAATTACCATATGAAATTGGTTAAGGACACATACTTCCAGTTATAAGATAAGTAAATGTTGGGGATGAACAGCATGGTGACTCTTAACCACATAGTGTACAGAATATTTGACATCTGCCAAGAGAGTAGCTCTTAAAAGCTCTCATCACAAGAAAAGAAATGTGTAACTGTGTGATAGTGAAGTTAACTCGACTTACGGTGATTATTTCACAATATATACAAATATCAAATCATGTTGTACACCTTAAACAAATATACCGTTATGTCAATTCTATTGCATTAAAAAAGAAATTACCATATGAGAACTCGGTGGTCCATAAATAATTATTTTATGCTGAAAACACCCTTTGCCACTGAACATTAGCTTCACAAAAGCACACATGTGTTGTCAGCCTTGGCCTGCCCAAGGCGTTTTCCCTGCTCTGATTCCACTCACTGCCCAGCCGCAGGCCCTGTACACACAGGTGGACAGAGGGATACTCATTGTTGTGATTGTGGTCAAGAAACCCCATGATGGAGGAAGAAAATCCTTCAATTTGCAAGAAGGGAAACTGAGGCCCGAGGAGCGGTGTGTGTGACACAATCGTCCCATGTCATACCTCTGGCATGTGAGAGAGCTGATATCTGAAATCAGGGAGTCTGACTCCAAAGACTCTGAGCCTTTCGCTACCCATGAATGAACAAATGAGGAAGCTGGCTATTATTTTCTATGCAGGGTATGTTAGCACATATTTTGGGACAGTTGCTATTTGGCACATGTCCAAACAAGTCCACCTTTAAATTAATCTGGTCCCAGAGAGCTACGATATGTTCTTTAGACATCAATGTTCTTTACTTGTGCAGTGTTTTACACAAGGGAAAATATTTCCATTTCTAACATCTGCTATGCAGTGTGGGGTGCTAGGAAAGACACTGGACCCCTAA
Organism: Myotis davidii; assembly: GCF_000327345.1. Classification (NCBI taxonomy): domain Eukaryota; kingdom Metazoa; phylum Chordata; class Mammalia; order Chiroptera; family Vespertilionidae; genus Myotis; species Myotis davidii. The sequence continues at coordinate 543,175 of NW_006299220.1, read as the reverse complement.
GAACTTGGTTTGAGTCCAAAATGCTATGCGTTCGCCTGGCCACGGTGGCTGAGTGGTTGAGCATCGACTTATGAACCAAAGGTCCCGGTTCGAGTCCCGGTTAGGGCTTGATTCCCCCAAGGGGGCGCATGTAGGAGGCAACCAATCAATGATTCTCTCCCATCTTTGATATTTCTATCTCCCCCCTCCTCTCTGAAATCAGTTAAAAAATATATAAAAAACAACAACAAACCAAACAAAAACCAAAGGCTATGTGTTCTTGGTGATGTCAATGAAGCCTTCTTGCAGCACTCAGGGCCTGCTCTGCTCGGCCCTGGTCTGGGGGAGCAGACAGACACGGTCTGTGCTCACGAGCTTCATGTCTATTTGGGGAGATGGATATTAATTACATAACTTATAAGGAAATGAATATTAAACAGGAATTTACATCAAGTAAAGGGTTCTAGGAAAATTAAAATAGGAGCTCTGATGTACACAGGGGTTGGGGAGTAGGCTCTATGTTGGCCAAGTGGGGAAGGGACGGGAAGGGAGGTGAAGAAAGACAAGCCTGTTCCTGGAAGAGCCCTCAGCTAATGTAAAAGCCCAAAGAAGGAGCAGCGCACACTCTGGAGAAGCTGTAGGCAGGTCAGTGAGTCTGGCTGGGCACAGGGAGCGGGAGAGCGGTACACGGAGGCCTCCTGCAGGGTCTTGGGGCCCAGGGAGGGCTCAGGTTGTATCCCAGGAGCATGGGAAGAAAGGCTTTAAGGGCTGTAAGTTGGAAAGTGACATGATCAGTTCTATGTTTTTATAAATATCACTCTAGATTCTGTGGAGCCTGGATTGGAGGTGTCCCTTTGTCTAAAGTGGGGGGAACAATGCCACCCCAAAGGATCGAAAGTATTTTGTAAACAGTAAATTGTACAAATAGTTATTATAAGTATACCTTTGCTTATTACTATATAAAACAAGTTATTCTCCATGTCTTCAGAAAAGCCACGGCTCTTAAGATTATCAGGTAAGTTTGGGGTCAAATGCAGTGTTAGAGCCCACCCACTCTTCTCCCTAGTCTTCCAATCGGTTCTGCTCTAGCACCTTAAAGAAAGAAATCTGAGTGGGCTTTGGCGGAACTGGATGTACGCAAACATTCCCACAGAACATTCGGAGGTGAAACTTGAGGCTATGTGTTCCTGACCATGGAGAACAAGACCAGCCTTTTGCTCAACAAGGAGTGGGTGGACAGGACATGCTGGTCGAAATGCAAAGTCTTAGAAAACCTTGGGGAAAACAACTCCTCAAATATGCCTTTCTTCTTTTTTTTTTTTTTAATGAATGTTAAGCTCAAGAGCAACTACATGTTTCTTCATTTTTTTCACTTAATTGAGCAGTTGCCACGGCAACTCAAGAACAGACTCCTCATTGCCTTCAATGAACTGCAGATCCACATTTTCCATCTGCTGCAAGTTGCAGTGAGCTTTTTAGAAAGGTAATCTCGAGTTCTTGTTTTTTCCCCTACCTGACATCAGTATTCTCCACGGACTGTGAAGTGGCAGCACTTCGTTTTCATGAATGAGAAAAACATGTCCTGGGGACAGAGGGTTTGGAAATCTCATGAGGATTCAGACCCGTCAGCCAGTGAACAGCATTGAAACCCACGGTGCTGAGGAGAGCAGAGGAGCCCAGGGAAGTGGGGCGGGGGTTGGGGGGGGGCGGGTCCCTTTCCTAGGAGCACACCACAATGTCAGCACGCACGTCCTGCTAAAGAGCTCCCAAGGTCTGTCTTCTGAATTTAATCCTGGAAATAGGATGAAGGTCCTGGGGAGCCACTGTCCCCGGACCTCCTTCTCTCTCTTCCCTCGTTGACCCTCGGCTTCTGCCCAGCCCCAGCCCCTATCATCTGTTCTTGCCTGAAGTATTAAAATATCCTCCTAACTCGCCTCCCTGAAACCAGTCTCTCCACTCAGTCCATTCTCCACATGGGTGGACCAGTATATGCCACCCATGCAGACCTGACACTGCCTCCCTGCTCCGAGGCTGACACGGAATTTCCACCAGGGCTCAGGTAGAACCCCTCCTGCCTGGGCCAGTCCATCCCTCCAGGAGCATCTGGTCCTTGTCTGCTCCCACAGTCCCACTGGCCGTCTCTCTAAGGCAGTGGTTCTCAATCTTCTGGCCCTTTAAATACAGTTCCTCATGTTGTGACCCAACCATAACATTATTTTTGTTGCTACTTCATAACTGTAATTTTGCTACTGTTATGAATCGTAATGTAAATATCTGATATGCAGGATGGTCTTAGGCTATCCCTGTGAAAGAGTCGTTCGACTGCCAAAGGGGTTGCGACCCACAGGTTGAGAACCACTGCTCTATGGGCACTGCATTTACAGCTATTATATTCAGACTATTATCTTTCCCTGGAATGACCTGTCTAGCTCCCTACAACTCCTCTTATTACAAGACCCATTTTAAGACTAAACTTAAGAGTTACTCCCATGGCCATAGCCAACTTGGCTCAGTGGATAGAGCGTCGGCCTGTGGACTGAGGAGTCCCGGGTTTGATTCCAGCCAAGAGCACATGCCTGGTTTGCAGGCTTGATCCCCAGTGGGGGGTGTGCAGGAGGCAGCCGATCAATGATTCTCTCTCATCATTGATGTTTCTATCTCTTCCCACATCATACCGTCAGTTGTGTGTATTAGAGTCAGTTGTGTATTTTATTCATGCTTTCACCTTCCACGGTGCCTTGAACATAGAAGATGGAGTAAGTGGCTCTCTCCTCATTAGCCCATAGCTTGTCTCTAATTTCTCAGCATAGTGGAATTGAACTCTCTGCCCAGCACTCATCCTACCCATGAAACGTAACACTGGCCACAGGTTTGGGTCAGGAGTGCACTGGAGTCCTGCTTGGACAATTAACATCCTTCTCTAGGAACTTACACTGAGAGAGACTGGCCTCTCTGTTGGCTGGGCCAGTTGGTAGACACTCTACCACCATGTAAGTGGGACTAGTAGAAGAAATTTGCCAAGAGAGAAAAGGAAGGTAATACACAGAGGGAAATTATTATGGCCTTTTAGCACCTAGTTCTGCATTGTTTCTAGGTGCATTCTTCCTTGGATTTGTGAGCAGTCCCCCCATACTTTTTTTGTGGAAGTTAGCTTAAGCAGGTTTTATGACTTGTAAGCAAAGGAATATTAGCTTAGGCACTCACCTAGTAAGGGTATGTTTTTGTAACATGCTCATCTTTTCTAGGAGACTGAGATCTTTAAGGCGAAGACTAACTGAATCTTCAGTAAGTTTTATATCCCAGAATCTGGCCTTTAGTGCCTGACATTTAGTAGACGTTCACTATGCAGTTGTTGAATCAATACATTGACATTTTCCTGACCCAAATGAGATGATGTACAAAAACCATAAAGTATAAATCAATGTGAGCCTCACTTATTATTATCAGACTAACTGCTGAACGCTGCTCCTTTCTCACTCCTCCTGGAGAAGGGGGAGTGTTCGGGAGACTTCTCAACTGTTCAGAAGTCAAGTAGGGAGGTGGGATGCTAGTTACTAGCTCTCCCTCAAACATTAGGTGGGAGGAAGATGGTCCTTCCTCCAAATTCTCTTATGACTTATTTGAAACTAGAGGCCTGATGCACGAAATTCGCACAAGGGGCTTGGTACTCGCAGCTCCGGCTTCGTCAGGACGGTTGTCCCGATGGTTGTTCTGCTGTTCAGTCTAATTAGCATATTAGCTCTTTATTGTATAGGATGATTCATTAAGTCACATCCAACTAATCCATGCTTATAATAATCCCATTAGGATATGGATTCTCTGTATGCCATTAAGAAAAGGATTTGGTGCCAAATTGCAAATAAGGCAGCAGGGAGACAAACTAGTCAAGAGAAGCAATTTAAAGATAACCTGAAGTATTGCTGAGGTTCTACTTGGCAGAGAATTGATACAAATTACTTTTCTCCATTAAATCAGGGTTCAGGATATCAATGATCTTCTTAGCCTATCTCCAGAATATCCTCAACAAAGCCAGTTTTGTTATTGTAAGGCACGGGGAATAATGCAACAATTGGAACATAGGAAGATTAATAGAGATGTTCTGGGAACTGGGAACTGTCAGTATTTCAGACAGCCAGTGTTTGGAAATGACGAGAATTCTTGGATGCTTTGAATAATATTGTTTCTAGAGAAAGGAAGATGGTGTGGAAGCACCAGCACCCAGCCTGACCCAAAGACACATGGTAACTGCTTGTAAAATAAAGCACTGCTTGTGGGTTTAACTTGTTTCCAAGGGAGAGCGTGGGAGGGGTTCTGTTGCAGGTCCGAGCGGCTCAACCTGGCCCGGCCACAGGCTGACTGGCATTTTGGAGGATATGTTTGGAGGGTATGCGGCACTAAATTGACTTCAGTTTGACAGCTCTTATTTCAAACTGGAGGGTTGTTTTGGTCGTGACGGCCCCTGGCTTTTTATATATTAGGATAATTTAGAAGAACAACCTTATCTAAAAACCATCTTCTTTAGAATCATTTTGACCCATCTCAATAATCTTTGCTTTATTGAAGCATATCTGATTAGAAAGAAGTGGAAATACTGAAATATTACTTTTTATACCCTCTGGCTCAGTAATACCAGTATTAGGAGTCTCTCCTAGGGTAATAATAAGGGATTTGGGCAAAGTTTATGTGCAATGGTATGCCAGAGCAGCATTACAGTTGTCACTTGAACAGTGTGGGGGTTAGGGTGCAGATGCCCTGCACAGTTGAAAATCCATGTATAACTTTTGACTCCTCAAAAACTTAACAACAAATAGCCTACTATTCACCAGAGCCTTACAGATAACACATTTTGTCGATTAACATTTTGTATGTTATATGTAATATATATTGTATTACAATAAAATAAACTAGAGAAAGGAAAACGTATTTTAAAAAAATCATCAGGAAGAGATAATGTGTTTACAGTATTTATTGAAAAAGAAAATCCAGGTATAAGTGGATCTGTGTTATTCAAGGGTCAACCATATTTATATCAGTGAAAAGATAAAATGAAAAGGTGCCCTGAAGTGGGGGAATGATGAAAATAGATATAGCATACCTATAGAATTATATTTTATGCTGCCATTAAAATGTGTTTACAAAAATTATTGAATAACATGGGAAATTCTATATTATTACATGAAATTTTTTTTATTATAACTTTATTAAATATCTATCAATCAAGGAAATATTAATTCTTCTCTTTATACTTATAAATTCCTATAGCATGTAGTTTTGCTTTTACAAATAAGAAAATAACAAGGAAAGAAAAACATATTATGTATCAAGAGAGAAGCAGTTGCAGACTTTCTTACAACCTTAGACATCTGTTCATATGGCTTTGCCTGGAAAGAGATGAACCCCTATGATTCAAAATATTAGGAAGAAAATACAAGCTTCTTTTTGTTTTTTTGGGGGGAGTAGGGCGAGGAGAGGTTTTCTGGGGGTCATTATTATAGATTTGGGGCAGCAGCACGACTTATTGGAAAGAGGAGTTTGTGCAGACATTAGTGGTGTGACCTTCAGAATAATGATATTTTCCTCTCAGGGTTGTGATGAGGCTTAAACCAGATCATGACAGCTCCTGGCACAGGACAGGCACTCAATAAAAGCTGTTGACTCTGGATTTTCTTCAAGGTTATGAATAGACAGTAAAAAACGGCAAGTTTTAGGTTGGTTCTCTGCTGGTTTCCCCAGACAAGATTAATTAAAAAACAAAGCGGTCTGAAAAGGAATGTTGTCACATCTGCTGCTTAGAACCAAGTGTGTTCTTCGTGAGTCATCACACATCTACGTTAAAGACAAGACGAGGAAACAAAAAGCCCCATACCTACTACCACGTGGCTTGCCTCAAAAGCCCATCCCATCTGCTCCTCTCTAGCTCCTTCCTGCTCCTGACCTCGTGGGAAATTCTATGAAAAGCACCAAAGAGGTAAATGGGTTCTGACTGTTTTTGATTCACTTTTACCCCAAACCCCTGTCTTCCTCTGGATCCTGGTATTGAAAGTGGTTTCCTGGTTTCCCAAGGTCCCCTGGCCCACGGAGGGCTACCCTGAAGTGGAGCTATAGTGTGATGGTTAAAACTTGGTCTCAGGGATGTCTGGCTGCCTGGTTTTGAATCTTTGACCTGTTAACAACTCTGCGCTCAGTTCTACATCTGTAAAATGGGGGTAATAACAAAGTCTCCAAAGTTGTGGCGATATGCTTAATGCATGTAAAGTGCAGAACCAGAACTCAGACCACAACACCATCCCTAATAAAAATGTGGATTCAACACGAAAATGGAAATAAGGATATACACAACCTGAAACCTCATAAAGAGAGAAAGATAACTCATCAGTGAGTGAACAACGGTAACTCTGCTCCTTGGCAACCAACTTGAAGGAGCAAAGTGCAACTTCATTACACCCCTCCTCTGCCAACTCGCATTTAAGTCGCAGAAGCCTGTGTTTGCTTTTCACATCTTTGTGCACTCCCCACCCTTACTTCTGCAAATACATCATAATCCCAGGAGGTCAGTTGGTTTTCCATTAACAACAGTTTCCCGTTCTTAAGGCTCTGGGCTCATTAGATGCCAGGTCACACACGAGTTCTATTTCCTTCCCTTTATAAGGCAGTGACACTATTGTGTTATCACAAATATTTTCATTTTGCCTTTAAAATGACAGGGCATTCAAGTTATTCTAGTTAATAAGATGTCATAGGAGCTTATGAAATCAGCTACAAGAATAATAGGGTTTTTGAAAAGAGAAAAGCAAACAGTCTCTGCTGATCAGTCCTTCCCACGGTTTTACCCCTGGAGTATATCCGATTGCTTTGGAAAAAAAATTCTATCAGTTCTTATTTCCTTTGCAGAGATCTCTCTTACAGTCCTGTGACGGTGCATGGCAGATGTGCGTAGTGATGAGGCATTTACCTCTATGTCTTCAGGTGTGGAAATATGTCAAACTCTTGGCTCAAAATGGTAACCGAAGTGATATAATGTTGCTGGTTTTTATTAAATTAAAATTACTGGGGTGGCATTGGTTAATGCATTATACAAGTTTCAAGTGTACAGTTCTATGATACATCATCTGTATTTGTGTGCTCACCACTCAAAGTCTAGTCTTCTCCTGTCATATATTTTGCCTCTTTATTTCTTCATCCTCCTTCCACCCCTTTCTCCCTCATAACCACTGCTGCTGCCTGTGTCTATGAGTTTGTTTGTTGCTTTCTGTTTTACATCCCACATACAAATGAGCTTATATGGTTCCTGACCTTTCCCATCTGTAATGTCACTGTTTAATATTTAATACCTACACTGAAAATAAGGACATTTCAGACTTTGCAATCAAGAATGGTGAAAACATTTCTTATTAATTTATGAGGTTTAATAATGGGACTTCTCTTTCTTTCATAGAATCAATTAGCTCTAGGCCGCCCATGGCCAGTGGAGACAGTCGGGAAGGGCTGGCTTCCTGAGCCTGCACCAGCTATTTTTGTTTTAGTGTTGAAAAAAACTAGACTTCTATCTTTTGATCTCAGTCCCTCTCCAACATCCCTGCTTTCATTTTTCCCATAGCCCGCCCCCCCCGCCCCCCCCAGTACTTTTCACCACCAACTACAAGTGCTGAGAAGGGAACCTGGCTATTCCAGCTTCCCAGCTGCAGCCAGGCCTTGTAGGACTTGTCACAAAAACCTGATTTTCCCATCAGAACTGGACTCAGTGTATCAGATACAACTTGGTAAGTCCCCAAATTATGATCAGTGCTGTGTTACTCAAATATACCGCATTGGGAATGACACCGTGTTAATTAGCTTTACAAATACAGGCTAACACATGTTTTGGCTAAATGCAATATTTCTTGATGTAGAAGCTGAGTATCACAATGGAAGTTCAGTTAAAATAAATATTTACTAAATGAATGGGAAAAAAATTGAAAAGGATCACTTGGTCAAAGTAAATTTTGAGGCACTAACGTCAAATGGACTATTGGACTGCTTGCCTACTCTGTTGTTTCCTGAGTCCACGCTCAGCTGGTTCCACAATACAGTCCTCCACTTACTTCAAACCTCACACTCTTAATGGCCAGCTCTGTCTCCGAAATCATCGAAGAGGAATTCACAACTTCCCACCATTACACATGCAAACCCATCCCATCCGTCTTCCTTGTTATAATCCACACTAGAGGCCCGGTGCACAAAAATTTGTGCACTCGGTGGTTGGGGGGGTCCCTCAGCCCGGTCTGTGCCCTCTCGCAGTCTGGGACCCCTCGGGAGATAATGATCTGTTGGCTTAGGCCTGCTCCCGGGTGGCAGAGGGCAGGCCCAATCCCTAGGTGCAGCCCCTGGTCAGGCTCAGAGCAGG
>NW_006299220.1:530356-533945 GCF_000327345.1 Myotis davidii | reverse complement strand
AGGGCCCTGCAGCAGCAGGTGGGGAACGTTGGAGTCCTCTGTCACTGAAGCAAGCAAGCCTCATGTTAGTTTCAAGCTGCCTGGCTGCTGGTGACCATCTTGGCTGACAGCTAATTTGCAAATCTTGCTGATTAGCCAATGGGAAGGGTAGCGGTTGTACGCCAATTACCATGTTTCTCTTTTATTAGTGTAGATGTGGTCCTTCCTCCCTGTACTTTAGAATCCAGCCCTCCTGCATTTCGAGAAATCTTCCTCTCTCTTGTAAATTCTCCTTCTCTCTAGTGGATGGATCCTTCCTATGAATTTTTAAACATGAAGTATCTTCCATTGCAAACAAATGAAAAACAAGTGAAGATAAATCCCCCCAAAAGCCCTCTGTAAGGTCCACAATTTCCTCCATGTTTCTATATACAATGCCCATTTTCCAGTCTCCCTCTTCCTCATCTCATCAATATTTGACACTCTCTGCTCACTGAAATACTGTTTTCTTTGTTTTTTGGGACCCCCACATTTTACTAACTGTCCTCTTATTTCTCTAACAGCTTCTACATCTTTCTTGCCGCCTCATCTTCCTTCTCGTAGACTTTAAATTCCCTCAGTGCTCAGCTATGGACCCTCTTCTCTTCTCAAGTCTCTTCTCTTTCTCCAAGGGCTGCATCTCCACTTACAGCTTCAGCTTCTTCCGTATTCAGCAGCTCACCAAGGAACAGATCTTCCCTCTATATTTAACTCTTCACTTGAATTCTCCATTTGGATGGGTTAAGGCCCTTGGAACTCAGCATGTCTAAATTACACCTGTGCTCTTTCCTTATTCAACGGGTGTTTCCTTACTGTTCTTTCTCGGTGAATGCCACTGCCATCCACCCAGCTGTACAATTTAAAAACCGAGACATCATCTTCAACAGTTCACTTTCCCTTGGCTCTCGTATCCATTCCAACATGAAGTCCTATTGATTTTGCCTCAGAAGTCCCTCTCAAATACGTCCTTTTCTGTCCATCTCCTTCACCCTGCTCTAGTGGAATGCAGCATCCATGATCTTTTGTCTGGGCCACTGCAGCTTCCCACTGGACTCCCTACCTGTATTCCTGTCTCCCTCCAAAGTGCTGTGCACATTGCAGCCAGAACATTTTTTAAAAACACAAATATAATGTTGACACACCCTCCTGCCTCCCTTCTCCAAAACATAACTCTTCAAGGCTTCCCACTGCTCTTAGGATAAACACCTAACTGGCTCTACAGAGCCCTAATCTCCAGGCTCGTTTCACACCACCTCCCCTTACGGAGCACTCCAGCCGCACTGGCCTTTCAGATGTCATGCTTCTTCCTGCTTCTACATGCTATTTCTTTTTCCAAACCACCCCTTTTGACCCCCTATGCTTTCTTCTTATTTTACTTTGTTGCATATACCTGGTTACCTCTTACCACACCTACACATTGCACTATGTATTTTCCCCAAGCCCTGAACACAGTCTTAATTACCACATATTTATTTATGTGATTATTTTATTATTATCTATTTCTGCTATAAGCTCGAGGAGAGTAGGAACCGTGCCTTCTTTTGCTTATATTATATTCCCAGTACCTTATATAGAGTTGGGCACATCAAATATTCTCAATATTAGTTGAATGGATACGCACGTTAATAAAGTTGAAGGCATGGGCATAGATGAAGCGTTGGTGTAGGGAGAGAAGAGGGTGTATGATGGAATTTGGTGAACACACATTTTAAGGGGAAGGTAGGAAAAGAAAAACCATGTTGAGGGGAGGAGAAGAAAAAATGATCAAAGGAGTCAAGAGTTTTGAGAAAGCAGAAAGTGCCACCAGTGTCCTGGGCCCAGACATTGTAAGCACTGAGAGCTACCCTCCTGACGTGGCAGTGATGGGATGCTTTTTAATGGTCTCTTCGGGGAACAGAGCAGGCAGAAGCTGGTGTATAAGGCAGAATGGGAGGTGAGAACACAGAATCAGGGGAGCTGAATTCTCTTTCCCCAAATTTGGGGTTGAAGGAAAGTGAGAGGAAAGAGTCCCCCACTTGACATTTCTGTGACACTTGGCACTGTTCATGGCTTTTTCTTTCTTTGAAGTGGAGCTGGTGGGGTGGTAGACAGAAAAAGAAAGATATGTTGAGGATGAGAGCTTTGAGAGGGAAAGCAATGCACATTAATAAGTCAAGGTGCGGGAGAGATGAAAGAGATGAGATTAAGGATGTGGGTGGACAGTGAGCCTGGAGATACTGTTGTTAGGGGCATATACATTAAGGATTGTATGTATTTTGGGGGTAGTGACCCCTTTATCCTTATGTAATGTCTCTTTATCCCTGATAACTTTCCTTGCTCTGGAGTCTGCTCTGTCTAAAATTAACAGTTACTCCTGCTATCTTTTGATGAGTGTTAGCATGGCATATCTTTCTCTGGCCCTTTATGTTAATAACAAAACATTCCTAATTCCTCCCTCCTGTCCCTTGCATCATAGCTGTCACTCATTTCACTTATACTTAGCACACACTATCAAGTATATTGTTGCTATGACTGTTTTGAACAAACTGCGGCCTGTTAGAGCAATTAAGAATGAGAAAAATAAAAGTTTTTTTACTTTCACTTACACATTCTCTGGTACTCTTCCTTTCTTTATGTAGATCTGAATTCTGGCCTGTATCCTTTTCCTTCTCTCTAAAGAATTTCTTTAAACAGTTCTTACAAGGCAACAAATTTTTGTCTGAGAAAGTGTTTATTTCTCCTTCTCTATAGAAAAGCAATTTTTTTCCCCCTTCTGGCTTCTTTTCATTGACTTACTGCAGTTTGAATATGATATGCCTAGGTGTAATTTTAAAAGTGTTTATCCTATTTAGTGTTCTTTCAGCTTCCTATATCTGTGGGTTGGTATCTGACATTAATTTTGGGGAAATTCTCAGTTATTATTACTTCAAATATTTCTTCTCTTCCTTTCTCCCTCTCACAGCAATCCCATTACAGGTATATTATATCCTTTGTCATTGTCCCGCATTTCTTGAATATGCTGTTCTTTTTTTCTCCCAGCCTTTTTTTCTCTTTGCCTTTCAGTTTGGGGAGTTTCTATTGTCCTATCTTCACGCTCCAAGGTTCTTTCCTCACCCATTTCCAGTCCATTCATGAGCCCATCAAAGGCATTCTTCATTTCTGCTGGTGTTTTTTATCCTTAGCATTTCTTATTGCTTTTTAGAATTTCCATCTCTCTACTTACATTATCCAGCTGTTCTTGTATATTGTCTACTTTTTCCATCTAAGCCCTTAGCATATTAACCAAAGTTTATTAAAAACAAAACAAAACTCCTTTTCTGATAAGTTGAATATCTGGCTCTTGTTCTGATGCTGGTTCAGTCTCTTTAGACTGTGCTTTCACGTCTGAATATGTCTTGTAATTTTTTGTTGGAAGCTGGACACGATGTACTAGGTAAAAGGCACTGCAGTAAATAAGTTTTAGTCGTGTGGTGGGAAGGTGTGAGGAGGATGGGAAGTGCTCTATGAAGGGCATGCAGTCCTGGGATTAGGTCTCAGCCTCCTGGTGAGCCTCACCAGGGCTTCTTAGTTTCTCTCCCTGAATGGGAGCGGG
>NW_006299220.1:527258-530331 GCF_000327345.1 Myotis davidii | reverse complement strand
CAGAATGGCTGGAGGTGGAAGGAATTGGTATTTCCTTTCTCCTAGGTGGTTAGGTTCCGATGAAAGCCCAGCAGCTGAGGTCCTGGGAATAGTTTCTCCTGAGAGCAGCCCTTGTTAGGAAGGAGAGAGTGCTCTGAGTATTTGAAAAAGGTTCCTCCCTCCCTCCTGCTGCCTGAAGCACAAGGAGATTTCTCTCTGACACTGTGGGGACCTGGTCAAGGTCCTGGAGGTGAAACTCACAGAGTGTTGGGTACCTCTCTACCTGGGCCTCCTGGAGTTTTCAACTCTCAGAACTGCCCATAGGAGCCTCTGGCAGTTTGTCAATTACAGCTTGGGTTTCCCAGGGCCCTGGTTCCCGTGGAGATTCTTGTTTGTGGGTTTCTGTTCCCATAAGGTGTGATTCTCTGAGTCTGCCTTATTGCCGACTTTTGGTGTAGTGGTTTGCCTTGTGGCCTCACTTCTCTGACAGACCTGAAAATTGTGGATTTTTCAGTTTGTTCAGCTTTTTACTTGTTGTTAGGACAGAGTGGTGACTTCTAAGCACCTACATGCCGGATGGAATCCAGGAGTGTTCAGACAATTAGCATTCATCCAGCTGAAGCTACGGTGGCCTCTGCCACCCATAGAAAGGCAGCCATTCCTGAAAAGTTCAGTCTAAGTCAAGTTTGGAGCAAGAAAAAAAGGATGTTCACACATTTGGGGCATTTGTTCTGAATGAGGTAACCTGCATTCCCTACTTTCCTCAGCAGTAATTCTTGGTGGAGTTATCGTCATCATTCTCTAGAAGAGGAAACCCTGGCTCCAAAGTGTTAGCACGTTATCTGAAAAATCACATATTAAGTAGAAGAACTAGAAATCATTTTATCAGCTTTTAAAGGAATGGAAATTTACCGAGCACATGCTGTGTACCAGGCTGTGTGGCAGGCATTTTATACACACAGAGCGGAACACAATCCCTGTGATACAGGAGAATATTACAACGCAGGGTTTTATGGGCCCCCTGGGAGGGACAAGAGAAGAGCTTCCCCAAGGAGAAGCCTGGTCTTGAAGAAGCATGAGAGGGGTTTTCTGGGGCAGAGGTGATGGGGGCAGGGAGGACTTTGATACAGAGGAAAGAATCTCCACAGGAACCAGTGCCCTGGGAAACCCAAGCTGTAACTGACAAAGCACAGCCCATTTGGGGGAATGTAAATGGCTTGGTGGGGCCGGGGCCTTCAGTGTGTTTTGAAGATTAGCAAGGGGTGAGTCTGGGGAGGGATATAGGTGGTCAGATTCTAATTTGAAGGTTCCGATGTATGTGGTAAGTGGTTTTATTTTAATTCTGGCCTTAATGAGAAGTCAAGAGGGCTTTAAGCAGTGGAATGATGCCATGACTGCCTTTTCTGTTCAGAAAGATGAATGTGATGGGTGAGGAGCCGGGGAAGGGACACGGGTTAGGACACTGTCTCAGGGTCCCGCAGGAAGGCTGAAGGTGTGCACCAGGCAGTGGGCCTGGAGGGATGAGGAGCAGCTCCTGCACAGAACTGGCCGGCTTCTGATCAAACTGAGGTAGGAAGGGAGAGAAAGGAAGGAGGTGAGGAAGACGCCCTGGCTTTTGGCTTGGGCAGCTGGGAGAATGGTGGTATCATGCACAGAAATAGGGAACAGAGAAGGAAGAAGAGATTTTGTGGGGGAAGATGGTGGGTTTGTTTTTGGACGTGTTGATTTTAAGATGCACCTGGGAAATCCAACTGTTGCTGTTTAGCAGACAGACATATCCGAAATTATGGCTATGACTGTGCTTCTCCAAAGAGAACATGTGCAATGAGGCGTGAAGGGGCTGCAGCACCCACATGGACATAATGAACTGAGAGGAGTCCAATGAGGAAACCAAGAATGAGAGAGCGGGAAGTATGAGGTGCACCAAAAGAGCAATACACTGGGGGGCAAGAGTTTTGTGGTCCAGGCTGACTCAGTGCTCATGGAATAGACCTCTCTCTTCCTGGACACTGAGTAAGCTCTGTTTTCCAGCTTTCTTGCTTGTAGGGAGATGGGAATGTCAAATGGATGAGAAGAGATAATGTGCAATTAACAGCAGGTCTGCTTTCCTCATGCCCCTTTCCTTCCCATCCATATTCCCTTTGGAAGTCACATGTAGAAAAACCTTTTTGATCCAGCCGGCATGGCTCAGTGATTGAGTGTCCACCTGTGAACCAGGTCATGGTTGGATTCCCGGTCAGGGCACATATCCAGTAGGGGGCGTGCAGGAGGCAGCCATCATTGATGTTTATCTCTCTTTGTCCCTTCCTCTCTGAAATCAATAAAAATATGTTTTTAAAAAATATTCCGATATTAACATTTCTTTCAGAATTTTCTGTTATCTCTAGTTTTGAGGGTGTGAAGTCTTTCATTTGTTGAACCAGCTGGATTTCTTGTTATGGCTTTTGCTTTGTGGCGCCTGTAATTTTGGATTGTGAACTCACCTTCAATAATGGTTGTCTGGTGTTTGCATCTGTTGAGATCTTAAGGTTTATCAACTGAAAAGGCTCCAAAAATGTACCAGTGAATGGGTGGCATTTGGAAGCTAGGAAAGGAAACAGGGAATGCACTCGAAGTTTATCTCCCCACGGTGAAACCTGTTGTATACCTGTGAGCAAATTACTCTTTGCTTACTTTTCTTGTCTATGAAATAGAGATAATAATTCCTATTTCCCAAAGAGGTTGTGAGATAATCAAATGAACAAACTTAGCACTATGTTTATGTATGTATTAAGCATCTAATAGATGCTAAAATATAAGTATGTACCATTATATGACTCATCAGTAACTTCTTGCTTTGTGATATAAGGAAAGGAAACTTAACACTTGTGAAAATAACTTCTGCATATGTACGTGAAATGTGTAGCCAGCCTTTATATCTGGACAATGGTCAGACCTACCTGCTTTATTTGAGACATATATGAGTTGAAGATGGGGAGAAACCCCAGCCCATGTCTACCTGGCGCTCAGCCATTGCAGAGGAGCTTTGGTGAGAGATGGGAGGGAGTTTTGGACATTATCCTTTTTAAAAAACAAGGCCCGATGAAAGGATTGG
>NW_006299220.1:510780-527023 GCF_000327345.1 Myotis davidii | reverse complement strand
GAAAGTTCTTCTGCCAAGAAGAAAATGACCCAGATACATTCCTTTGCTTTTATTCCAATAGAAAACATATTTAACTCCCTGGCTGTGTTGCCCTTGGCCATCAGTCCCTTTCAAAAGTTAGATATAGGAAAGCACATCCCCAAACCTGTAGCCAATGCTTATTAATAAATACCTTTGGTTTATTATGGATTAAGTGATAGAGACACAGGCAAATTCTTGGGCAAGATAACTCTGGTAACCTCATTTCTATCGAATGTAACTTTTGACCACAAACCTTTTCTTAATTTATTGCCATTTTATATCTGTGGATAAGGACGAGCTAAAGGACCAAATTTAATGAATGAAAGCTGTAGGCTATTGCAATTTATTACAGGATATATGTTACTGTAAACATTTCTCAAAATGATTTGTAATTCTAATTTTCATGAAACATTAACAAAGGCTAAAATTAAAACTACTTAAACAGCGAAATGTTTTTAGGTTTTAATTACCTGATCTTCATAATCAGATCCTGTGTCAATGATCTCTCCAGAGTCCAACATCATTGGAGAATCAAGGTCACCTGAACCTAAGATTAGAAAGGAAAGGATGACCTAAGGAGGCTGTTTGTGTACATTTCTAGAGCAAACACTCTCCCACTAGGTTTCCATATTGTCCTCATGATTACATTAAATTCACAAACATTTCTAGACTCTTCCCATCTGCCAGGCACTGTTTGACCTGCAGACAGAAAATGCAGGCGCTGTGGACACTGTCTCCACCAGTGATGGCGAACCTTTTGAGCTCGGCATGTCAGCATTTTGAAAAACCCTAACTTAACTCTGGTGCCGTGTCACATATAGAAATTTTTTGATATTTGCAACCATAGTAAAACAAAGACTTTTATTTCTGATATTTATTGTATATATTTAAATGCCATTTAACAAAGAAAAATCAATCAAAATAATGAGTTCGCATGTCACCTCTAACATGCGTGTCATAGGTTTGCCATTACTGGTCTCCACCCGTAAGAAGAAGACAAACTTTTGTGAAGGAGATGGATTTGTCCATAGCAAGGTTCAGGGACCAAAAAGAGAGGGTTACTTCTGCCTAGTAGTGGAGGTGCTTGTGGAGGTGGGGTTCTTCACGAGGAATGAATCTATGAGCCTGAACTGTGAGGGTGAATAGGGTTGTCCCAGAGGAAAGCAATTTAGGGGTGTGCGATAGACACTGAGGTGGAGGGAACACCATGAGTCAAGTCCAGAGTGGGAGAAGAGCAAGGGTTCCTAGAAATAAGATATGCTGAATTTGCTCAGTCCATGAGAACCTGAGCTTTCCCTCCAGCCTTTGCATCCCCTAAGTCCCTGAAGGTGAGAAAAATCAGGTCAGCTTAGTGTATTAATAGGATCTTCCCTCCCTGGGTGCCACAGGTTACACTGAATTGCTTACCCAATGGCCCCCAAAGGCTCATAATGGAGCTCCTGGAGAACAACTGATTCATCATCCTCATCTATCAACTCTCTCCTGCTGCGAAATGCAGGCGTGGGCAGAAGTAGGTCTACAGTAGTCATACAAACCAATAAATAACTAGTAGTACAAGAATAAATGCATACCCGTAAGCCTACTTTTGCCCACCCCTGTAGAAATCACCTAACTAGCCAGAAAGACAGAAGTCAGTGCTGCCCATAAAACACCATGCACCCTGTAAGGAAATCAATGACTCCATGTTTCATTTTATACTCGGCCTTGCCAAATAATTCTTGGCCACAATATGCAATGAGTAATATTGAATGAAGATGGAGTTTTGATAAAAACATCTTAGGTATGGACCTCTCCAGAGAGGCTGCTTTCATACTTTCTTCCGAAAAGAGAATCTAGGTAGGTTCTCACATAGTTTTTTTTCTCAACTCTTCTCTTCTCATCATCAGCCCTGTTGCTTACCAAACTAAGTACTAAGCAGTCACGCTACTGTTTATTGTTTGTATCTTTATTTTTTTTTTAAAGGATAATGAAGTTTTTCAAAATGGACATAATTGACCCGTCGAACCATTTTGGAAAAGTAGCTAACTACAGGGTTGCTACTGAGAGTCACATAGGTGTGTGTGGCACAGTGCTAGGCCCTTGACAATTCCATTGTTAATAAGGTGCTCACTAGAATGGAGTGTGGAAGACTATGCACCACACGCTATTAACAGAGTGGGACTAGAGGGGTGATACTCAAAAATTTAATTATACATATATAATTTTTAAAGTGGAATTATAATATACTAGAGGCCCAGTGCTTGAAATTCATGCATGGGGGTCCCCTCAGCTCAGTCTGCACCCTCTCCAATCCAGGACCCCTCAAGGGATGTCCAATTGATGGGATTGGGCTTAAACCAGCAGTTGGACATCCCTCTCACAATTCAGGACTGCTGGCTCCTAACTGCTCACCTGCCTGTCTGCCTTCCTGACTGCCCCACCCCCCCACCAGCCTGATCAACCTTAACCGCCTCTGCCTGGTCTCTCCCAACTGCCCCCCTGCTGGCCTGGTCACTCCCAATTGTGCCCCCTGATGGCCTGGTTGCCCCCAACTGCACCCCCCTGCCAGCCTGGTCACACCATGCAGCCTGCTGTTCAGTCATTTGGTCGTCCCTCACTAACTCCTTTACCAGCCTGGTTGCCCCAGGCAGCCTTCTGGTCATTAATGTTACTGTAATGGCATCCCGGACAATTTGCATATTCCTCTATTATTAGTCTAGATACTTTTTATATCTTTGTGTGTCTGGCATTTTTCGTTCTCTCTCTCTTTTTGCTTTGGTATTTTTCAAATAAAATCCTATATAATAAAAGCCTAATATGTTAAGTGTCTGGTCATCTGGTCGTCTGTTCAACCAATCAAAGCATAATATGCTAATGATATGTTAAGGCCGCTTGCTATGATGTGTAATGATCACCAGCGGGTAGATGCTCCGACCAGTAGGGGGCTGAGGTCTGGCTGATTGGGATTGAGTGATATGGGCTGGACATGCCCTGGAGCCCTCCTGCGGCCCCTCCTCCCTGCCAGCCCCACCTCCTATGGGCCCCTATCGGGCCAGGCCTAAGGACCCCACCCATGCACGAATTTGTGCACTGGGCCTCTAGTTTTGTATAAGGCATGTCTTAGGGCCAAGATACCTGACTGCCTGAAAGCCCAGTTTAAAGGTCAGTTTGCATGTACTAGTATGTGTGTGAGGCAGGAAATATGTCAGAAGTAGAATGCATTATTTTTCTATGATAAGAGCACAGACATTTTTGAACCAGTATTTCACAGACTTCCTCCTCCTCATTTTAGAAAAGAGAAACATGAGATGCGGAGAAGTCAAATAACTTGGCCAAGGTCCTGCAGAACGTGAGTGAGATAAGGATAGAAATTATAGCCCCCATTTCTCCTACACATCCGCTGACTCCAAATTCTAAGCAGGAGCCATCCCAATGGCTTTATAACTATGATCATTCCTTCTAGCACTCGATAGGAGAGGACCTCAAGGACCTGCCGTCTCCTCTACATTCTAAGAAAATGAATGGTTGATGATGAGACGCGTCCCTGGGTGGCTGCAGAAACGGAAGAATTAGAAGTAAAATCAAGGTGTGTCACTCCAGCTGGTGACAACCAAGGGGCTGCTAGTAATAGCATCATTCAAGGTGATGGCAATTTTATTTAGTTTTCACTACTTCTATAGTATGGATATTACCCACCGCTGCCTAGTGGAAGCGGAGATCAGTACTTAAATGATTCCCTCATCTCACATATCTATTTTCTAGTACAGCGATTCATATGAAGTGAGCAACATGATATGAACTCAAAGGCTTATTAAACATGTAGTTGTTTTAGTTCTTGTGTCCTACTTACTTTATTTAATTAGAAACTGTTCTTTTGGTGGTTTTAGAAAAGCACAAAGTGAAGGGCTTGTACACAGCCCAGTTAAGAGATATTATACATTAATATTTGAAACTGGAACAAGATTATTAGAAAACTGTTTTCAGCAACAGAATGAAGAGATCTTTGTTTACAAAAACAATAACCCACAACCTGTGCTTATAAGGAAGAAGAGATTGGCTTTCCTGAAAAAATGCTTTTAACAGAAATTTTATTGTATCATAAAGGGGAGGAATTTCTTGACACATTGTTGCTCTTGGCAACAGTACTAATTTATTATAGAAGGCAACAGACAAAGGATGTCATTATCAGCTCAGATAATGACTGAATAGCTTTCATTTTCTTTGGTATTGGTTGCTTGGTTTGCTGAAAACGAGACCTTTAATAACAGTCTAAGGTTTGACTATACAAAATAGGGAGGTAAATATAGCCATATGTACACATTTTGCCTTCTTTCATTGGGCAATTTAACATATAAAACAACTTCAATGAATTCTCTTGTTATCTAAAGAAAAGAGCAAAATTAGGACATTTGAAAAAAGTGATAGTATGGCTTTCACGTCCCCCAATTTTGAATTTCTTGATTTCTTTTCATCTTTAAAAAAATATCCTTTCTGTAGACACCAGAGAAAAATATGAGCTGAATTAAAAGTCCACAGGGAGCACTCAGTGTCACCAGTTTTAGATGCCGAATGGTTTTTGGAAATATCATTTCCAGGTCGTCTCCTTAAATTTAAGTGGGAAGATGATACAAATTGGCATTAGCGGTACCACAAGGCTAACCGTACTGCTTCCTGGGATAATGCCACCGGCGTTTTCTTCCTAGTCACTAGGACCTAGTGGATCTTCAATCTGAAGTGTTAGGAATGCCCTCCTCCCACTTTGAGTACCAAATAAAGAAACACTTCCTCAAGGCAGGGCTTCTGGGCAGTGAAGGGTGGATAGAACGCCTCTAGCACTTCATCTGCCCCTCTGAGGAAAGCGGCCTCTCCCAGTTCTGTCTCTCCCACTAAATTATAAGCAGCTTTGGGTAGGGCATATTTCATCTCTGTGTCTAAGAATGGTACTTAGAAATCCTATGCATTCGACACATATATGTCAAAGGACTGAAGTGAGTAAAAGGACACTGACATCTGACTTTTGTGGATCTTGATCTTCATTTGCTCCACAAACATTAAAGCCCTTGCAAGTGTTCCAGGAGTTACCCAGGAGCTGGGTGGAGCAGCCAGCACTAATTCCAACAAGCATGGAAAATGTTAGTCACAGTTTGCATTTGAATTGCTTTAAAGAGCCCTTTTTTTGAAAAAATATGTGGACAGTATTTGGGACTAAAAAGTGAGCTCCTTGAGGGATCTGGTGTGGGTGGACTGTTCTGGGTGAGAAGGGAAGGGGGATTTTCCAGTTCTTCCATCCTGGGGCGGAAGGAGGGAGGAAGGGAGAGAGGGAGAGCAGAAGCAGACCCAGGGAAATGGGGAAGAGTTGTGTTTAGTAAGATGTGGTCTGTCCTTGGGACTCCTCAAATCCTCAGCAGAGATGCTAACACACACACACACACACACACACACACACACACACTAGAGGCTCGGTGCACAAAATTTGTGTATTTGGGGTGTGTGTGTGGGGGTATCCCTCAGCCCTGCCTGTGCCCTCTCACAGTCCGGGAGCCATCAGTTAGACATCCTTAGCGCTGCGGTGGAAGTGGGAGAGGCTCCGCCACCACCGCTGTGCTTGGCAGCGGCAGTGAGCCAGGCTTCTGGCTGAGCAGTGCTCCCCCTCTGGGAGCACACTGGCCACCAGGGGGCAGCTCCTGCATTGAGCATCTGCCCCCTGGTGGTCAGTGCATGTCACAGTGACTGGTTGTTCCACCATTTGGTCAATTTGCATATTAGCCTTTTATTATATAGGATATATATAGTCTTTTCAATGTGACAGCCATGTGCTGTACACACATAAACCATTTACTGTTCCCAATTCTCTGAGGCCCAGAGAGACTGAGTGCTGGATCCCAAAGCCCCACTAGAAGCATTAATGGAGGGCTGCAGGGAGTGGGGGACACTGCAGACGGGCTGAAGGGGTGCAGAGGTTCAGGGAACTGCATTCTATGGCAGGGAGGCAACAAACCTACACTCTGCCCTGGAGCCAATGAAAATGTGGTGGGGCTGTGAGTTGGCCAACTCAGCTGAGCGGCCCAGCTGAGGTGACCAGTAGGGAGAGGCCTTCTATGCCATCTCCTGTGAGATTCACACTGGGTATCACACACACACACACACACACACACACACTCACACTCACACACACACAACACACACACTCTCCTTTTGAAGCCTTGCACTCTAAAAAAGGAAATAGATTTTTTTAAACAATCATATTTCTAATTATATAATCACAATTGTGATAAATACCCTGAAAGAAAAGTGCGGGGTGCCACTCCAGGGCCTAATCTAGTCTGGGATGGGGCCTGAGCAAGCTTCCTGAAGAAATCACATTTGATCTGAGATACAGAGTAGGATCTGACCAGGTGATGGATGGGGCTAGGAGTTGGGAGAGTCCAGGGATGCAAATGCGGCCTGCCAACTGCGAGTTTGACATGCTTGCCCAGGCGTTTCCAAGCAACTTGTGCAAAATGGTCAGAGGCAGGAAGATACCTGAGGTCTCCAAGACCCTGGAGGAAGCTGGTGTGGGTGATGGGGGAGGTGATGCCTTAGAGGGAGCAGGACCACTGTGGGAAAGCTAAGGGTATGTTCCCCACGCTAAGAGCACTGGTGCTCAGCCTGCAGGAAAGCCATTGAAAGTTTTGCTTTGTTTCATTTTTTGTCAGGGAGGCAGGGGGATCAGAGAGGCATTCTAGGAGGATTCCCATGGCAACAACAATATTCATGACAGACAGGAGAGGCCAGGGATGGGCAAGGAATGACACAGCCTGGGTGAGTGCCTTGGAGACGGTGACAAGACTGGACTTCCACGGTGACCCCGAGGACAGAGGATCAGTGTGGGCTGTGAGGGTCAAACATGTTTGCCCTGCTCTCTTGTAAGAGAAAAACTGCATGATTTGACTTATATGTGGAATAGAAAAAGTCAAGCACACAGAAGCCGAGCAGCATGATGGTGACCATGAGCACGCTGGTGGGCGAAGCGGGGAGATGTTGGCTAACGTTGTACCAAGTCGCAGTGAGGTAGGATGAACAAGTCTACAGGTTTAATGTACAGCATGATGCCTGACGGCAATACTCTGAATACTGGAACTTTGTGAAAAGAATATACTTCAGGTGCCATTGATCACACATAGAAAAACGGTATCTACTGGTATATGTCAACTAGTTTGACTGTAGCCATCATTTCCTGTGCTGCACATCTTACATATATACAGTTTTTATTTTAAACATTTAAAAAGGAATTGAAAGCCATTCCCATGGAGGTGATCTGAGAGCCGTGGGCAGCTGGGACTCTGCAGAGGGTTCAGAGAGACGGAAAGAGTAAAGGAACAAAACCTGGGACTGGCAATTCACAGAGCAGAGGACACCGGCAAGACGTGTTTAATTGGGTGAGTCACCGACTTTCCTGAGCCTGGAGATTTCATCTACAAGTGCAGGTTTCTGTTTTCTCATGGAGGAGAGACGGATCTGACAGCCCTGGCCCATTCCTTAATGAGAACAATAGCTTGGAGCTGCGAAGTAGCTGCTTCCTGGAAGTCGGCATCGCTTATTTTTAGTTCCCACAGTCCCTCCCGGGCACACGTCACTCACCGAGGGCTGACACAGACGGAACAGACTGCTGTGGAGGCTGGAGCAGAACCCAGCTCTCAGGACTTGGGAGTGGAAGGAGCTAGTGGGAGTCGGAGCCGTGAGCACAAACACCCTCCGTGAGAAGTCGGAGGTGTAGAGAGGAAAGAGGAGCCCCTTTAAACCTCTGCAGGTCGCAGGCACTGTGCCCTGGGCCAAGGGGATGTGGGAGAATAAGGGCAAAGGCCGGTCCTCAGGCAATGTACGGACTTAGCACAGAAGCCAGCCCGGCTGTATTATTGCAGGACGAGGCCACGTTGGAAAAATGCCCTGTGAAAGCCACAAAATGCTGGCAGTTCTAAAGAAGGGGCAGCCTACATCAGCCCTCCACCCCCAACACTGTATTAGCAAACTGAAGCTATCTGGCAATTAGATATCTGTTGTTAGAGGTCTGATAAGTGTTCGAAGTAAGATATCAACTTTAAGAGCACCGGTGTCATGCATTTGTCAGAGCAGCAGCCGCCTGTTTAGCTGGTCTTATGTGCTTCTCAATATTGCACCTTTCCCTGCAGTAGGCCATCTTTGTGTAAACATCATTGGAAAAGTAGGCAGCTGAGTTAATCAGTTATCTGTGCTCTGTAGGTCTGCCTTTTAATCCTGCCTTTCTTTAAAGCTACTCTTAGTGGGCTTTAAATATGGCTTAAAATGTTAAGTGTTTAGCCTTTTTCTTTACAGCCTAGAACTTTTTGGTCTTTATCCACTGAGGCCATAACTGAGAAAAAAACATCAGGACTGAGCCAAAGATTGAGAGTCATCACATGCAATTGATAGTTGAAGCCAAAAGGGACACCACGTTAACCCAGAGAGTAAAGGACGGGGAGAGAAGGGTCAAGGACAGAACTGTGAGACCTGCCCACTATGGGGGCATGATTGCTCTGCATGACCCTCCAATGGCAAACTTCTAGGTGAGAGTACTAGGAAGAGAAGGGGCAGGGCCACAGCAGGGATTGTGGGGCAGGTGGGAGTGGCTCTCAGATCCAAGAAGAGGCTCCTCCCCTCCTCCCCCCAACCTCGGCAAAGGTGAGACCTGTATGGGTTAGGGAGTCCTGCAGGAATTGGAACTTTGAATTCTTGTACAAAGTGTACGCTAGATTAGATTTTTCTGAATTAGAATAACACTAGAGGCCCAGTGCATGAAATTCGTGCACGGGAGGGATCCCTAGGCCTGGCTGGAGGTCAGTGCCTATCAGGTTCCCTGCCTCCCCACCTCCCTTCCCCGTCCCTTGCTGCCCCTGTCCGCCACCACCCACCCCCGGTTCCTCATCCCAGCCCAGGGCCTGGCCCTGATCGGGCGATTGGGACCTGCCAGCCAGGGGGAGGGACCAGGAGGTTGGCCGGCAGGCCTGAATAGGGCAGTTGGGGTCTGCCGGCCTGGGGGAGACGGCCAACCGCCACTGAGGCAGGTGGGTGGCGGGCCGATTGGGGCCTGTGAAATTCATGCACGGGAGGGATCCCTAGGCCTGGCTGGAGGTCAGTGCCTATCAGGTTCCCTGCCTCCCCACCTCCCTTCCCCGTCCCTTGCTGCCCCTGTCCGCCACCACCCACCCCCGGTTCCTCATCCCAGCCCAGGGCCTGGCCCTGATCGGGCGATTGGGACCTGCCAGCCAGGGGGAGGGACCAGGAGGTTGGCCGGCAGGGTGCACGGGAGGGATCCCTAGGCCTGGCTGGAGGTCAGTGCCTATCAGGTTCCCTGCCTCCCCACCTCCCTTCCCCGTCCCTTGCTGCCCCTGTCCGCCACCACCCACCCCCGGTTCCTCATCCCAGCCCAGGGCCTGGCCCTGATCGGGCGATTGGGACCTGCCAGCCAGGGGGAGGGACCAGGAGGTTGGCCGGCAGGGCTGAATAGGGCAGTTGGGGTCTGCCGGCCTGGGGGAGACGGCCAACCGCCACTGAGGCAGGTGGGTGGCGGGCCGATTGGGGCCTGCCGGCCGGCGGGGAGAAATAGGGGAAGGACCCAGGAGGTTCGCTGCCGGCCCTGAGGAGGGAGCCGGCCCTTGGCCCCCCCTGGGAAAGGGGTTGCATCTGCTGCCATCCACTCCCGGTTCCCTGTCCCAGCCCAGGGGCCTGGCCCCGATTGGGTGATCGGGGCCTGCCAGCTGGGGGGAGGGACTGGGAGATTTGCTGGCAGGCCCCACTGGCGTTGAGCGTGTGCCCCCTGGTGGTCAGTGCATGTCATAGCGACCAGTTGTCTAGGTTGTTCTGTCGTAATGGTCGCTTAGGCTTTTATATAAATAGATAGGTCTTATGCTACATGGTGACTATCTACTAATTTGCATGTGTAATGACTGGAAGAAAGGCAAGTTACTATAAGGGCCTTCCTTTCTCTTTTGTTTTGTACCTTGATTTCTAGACCAGAAAGTATAAAGCTCTGAGAACAGCGTCATCCTCAAAACCTCACAGCAATGTGTTGAGCTCCAACCTGACTACAAAGCCCCGGACACCTGGCAGGTGATCAGGACAGACTGTTGCTCGAAGGACACAGGGACTTACTTGCTGCAGCCTCTTTGTTCGGAAATAACTTGCTGTCCACCGCCATGCTGATGTCATAGAACACCTCATCCTCATTTCGGTCGGCATCAAACTGGGGGAAACCAGGACAGATACATTGGGAACATGAGAATACATAAATTATTTCATTCAAAAAAATAATTAGCATGCTCACACAGCTGTATCTCTAATGAAGCAGGGAATTACAGATTCTTAGAGAGCTTTTTAGGCCAGACCTCATATCAAACAGAAAGGGGTGTTAGGGAGTAAATTACCACTGCAAAATTAGGCAATCGTATGGCCAATTATGGTTAAAAATGTGTAGAATTTTCTTAATTTATAAAGTAAGATTTGGAAAAAAGGAAAACTGAAATTTGCCTTGTGTATTTCTGGCTTTTTTTTTTTTAATTAAAAAATTCAACTCATCATTTGCAACAGCATGCATATAATACTTTAAACAATAAAGAATTAAAAAAACAAATAAAAGGAAGTAGATTGTGTGTGCTTAGAGATAATTGTGAGAAGGACTTCAAAAAGAGAAGCAATTTAGTGTCTATTAACATCTAACTTTTGCTTAAAGAAAGGGTGGGTGGGACTGGGGACACTCAGATTAAGGAGAAAGGCTGGACAAAAGCCTGGTCTGCTGCCCTGCGCTAGACTAAGTGCTAACTTATAACTGTATGTGAGTTTGCGCTTTGAAGCAATTGAGAATTAATTTTCAAACTGCCTTAGAAGTTTTTATGGGCATTTTTAAACAAACAAAACTAAAATGCCTAATTTCATTTTCATGAAAACTTTCATGGCAAAGATGCCTTTTCTTTTCAGAGTTAAAAGACAGCTTATTAGTGAAGCAGTGGAACAGAAAGAAGGCTACTCCACAGACAGAGCAGCCACAAAAATGCTTTACGTGGCCTAAAATTACTCTTTGGAAAGATATAGAGCAGAGAAGTTAGGGAGTCATATCTTTGTCATACCACCTAGATAGCTTTATCATTGAGGATCTCAGAGCCTGACCACCCCCTACACATGCTATCTATCAGCACAGTGGGAGGGTGGTGTAGGCATCCAAGAATGAGCATTTACAAACGAGGAAAGCAAAGCCCAGAGTCATATACCTAGTGTCTTGAAAACTGCCTGATTTGTAGCAAGTTCTTGATAATTTAATTGAGTAAATGAATAAGTGAACAAATAAAAAATACTCATCAAAATATGTAGTTTTAAAGAATAGGGTAAGAGATTTTTTTCATGTATTGTCAAAAAAGAAAGAAACCCCAAATTAAATTTTAGTTACCATTCTAGTTACTATAGATATTATACAATAGATATAGTCTACAGACACTATGAATGTAGATGTAATAAAAATTACAGATTTAAATATTTATTTTACCATTCTCCAAAATTTACAAAATTTAAAGGAAACATGTGGTTATATAAGTCCTCTATTTTCCAAGCTGTGTGCAGTGTTTTTCTAAATATACTTTTATCACTTTAGTTTCTAAAAATAGCTTTACTGAGTTATAACCAGTACACAATAAACTGCACATATTTAAAGTGCACACGTTTGACATCTGTATATACCCAGAAAACCATAATAAAAATAAAAAGAGCGAACATGTTTATCACCTCCAAAAGTTTCCTTGTGCCTCTTAGAAATCTCTTCCCTGCCCCCAACCAGGTAATCATTGATTTGCTTTCTGTAACTATGGATTATGTTGCACTTTCAGAATTTCACATAAAAGGATTTTTACAGTATGCAAGCTTTGTGTCTGGATCATTTCATTCAGCACAATTACTTTGAGATTCATCAACGTTGTACCCATAGTTCATTCCTTTTCATTGCTGAGTAGTATTTCATTCTGGATATACTGCTAATCCCATGCTGGGTATCTTTCAGCTCAGACATTGCAGTTTTCATCTCTAGGTGTTTGATCTGAATCTTTTTTTTTTAAAAAAATCTTTGTCCCTATTTAAGATCTGAATATTTGAAATACAATTATAGTACCTTTTAGTGTCCTTCTCTGCTAATTCTAACATCTGCTGTCAGTTCTGAGTCATTTTTGATGAATATTTTTTCATTATTATGAGCCATATGTTGCTGTTTCTTTGCATGCCTGGTAATTTTTTTATTGGTTGCCAGGCAAATACACTAGGTATTTTTGTATTCCTATAAATATTGTTAAGCTTTGTTCTGGAATGTAGTTTAGTTACTCAGAAACAACTCGATCCTCTTGGTTTTAAGATTTGTTGGGCTGGACCAGAGCGATGTTTAGTTAAGGTCAATTGTTTCCCAGTGTAGAGGCAAGGCTGTTCTAAGTCCTCTACCCAGGGCCTGGTGAGTGAAGAGGTTTTCTGGTCTGACTGGGAGAAATAGGCACTATTCCATGCCTGGTGTAAGTGCCAGCTACTGTTCCCGCTCATCTTTCTGGGTGGTTTTCCCTCAGCTTCAAGTAGTCCTCTCGCATGCCTGTGCTGATGAGGACTCTGCTGAATAACAGAGCGAGGGGACCCGCTGTGCATCTCCAGGGTTCTCTGTCTGCACATCTCTGGCACTGCTGAAACTCTGCTCTCAACTCCAGACACCTTGGTTTCTGGGACCCTCAGCTCCATCTGCTCACTGCGTTTGTTTGCTTTCTTTCAGGGAATTGTTGCATTGCTTGATGTCCAGTATCTTGCAAATTACACACACACACACACACACACACACACACACACACACACACGTATATACTTGTTTGTTTCATCTGGGAAGGAAAATCCAGTCTCTCATTCCATTTTTGCCAGGAGTCTCAACCCTTTAACTTTTCATCATAATAATTATCTTGAAGATATTTAAGAAGATTTAAGTGATTTATTCCATTACATTTTTCTGCTGAAATGTTTCATTATTTTCAGTGAGGGAAACTTTAATTAGAGTCATTTTCTTACCTCCCCTCACACAGTTAAAGCACATCTGTATGGGGCTTCAAAGCACTTAGACTACATCACATCAGCCTATAGGAAAGGTGACACAGGTAGATTTCTTTCCATTTTACAGGTGAGGAAGTATCTATTCAGAGATATTATGGCTTTCTCAAGTTACACAGCTAATAAGCAGGAGAACCAGGACATGGCCTGAGGGTAACTGATACTTTCCATCCGAACAGGCTACACATACCGTCACGGTAAGACAAATACAGCCTTTCTGATCAAGAAAGCATTAACACAACCCTTTTGTCTAGAAGCAAGGGGAGAAAAGCAGGTGGTGGTCAGGGCAGGTACAAGGAGACCACAAAGGGACAGTTAGTGTCATCTTCCTGCACTGCTTCCCATAACCATATACTGTGGTGGTTTATTTTTCTTTCAAAATGTCTGTTAGCTATCATCACTGAAGGATAACATCTACTAAGAAAAGTTTTGTTTTTCTTTTTTTCTTGGACTTTTGAGGGACGGGTGGGAACATTGCCATCCTATATAATAAAAGTCCAGCGCCCGAAAGGTGGAACAACCAGAATGACTGCTTGACCAATCATTATGATGTGCACTGACCACCAGGGGGCAGATGCTCAATGCAGGAGCTGCCCCCTGGTGGTCAGTGTGCTCCCACAGTGGAAGCAGCCGCTAGCAAGCCCAGGGTGAGGTTGAGTCTCTGCACCTATCAAATACCTGAGACAATCCAGATTCTCGTCTGATCCCACCAGCTGATGCATACCCTCAAAGGTGTGTTCTAGAAAGAGTACAGGGAGCTGGCAAGAAGGAATGTGACTGGGGCCCCCTTTTGGAGGCTGTCCTGATGGCTGAGGATCCTGGAGCATGGCTGCCTTGAACATCCCGGATGGTGTCACCAACCTGGCATCCCACCTCAAGGACATTCACCAAGTGGCTTTGGGGTGCAAAGGTCTCTGCCAGGTTCCTCCAGGACACAGAACACGTCTTTACCCAAGACATTACCCCAAAATATCAGCTCAGACTAATTTCCTCATTCAGCAGCTGCTCAGAGAGCAGATCCACAGCTGACCGGGATGAGTGGTGCTCCTACAGTGGGCCGATCCCCGCAGGCCCTGCCCCCACCAGTGCACATTTCTGTGCTCTGGGCCTCTAGTCTTATAAATAAAAGAATATATGCTTATGTTTTAGCCAAGGATCCCTAGAAAACAGAGCCTATGCCAGAACATACAGGTGTTAGCCTTTATTGGGGTGATGTGTACAAGTGAGGCAGAGAAGGAAAGAAAGCAAATGGAAAGTGGTACCTTACTGAGCTGGGTCTCAGCTTCACGAGAAGACAAAGCTGGTCGCTGGGTCTCCATTAAGACTAAGTGGATCTGCTACCCCTCAGACAGTCTGATGGAGGAGAAAGGAGGGGCATTTATATGCTGGCTCATTTCGATTTTCTGTCTTTCACTGGTCCAACGTTTCCCTAACAAGGAGTTAAGTCTTCCCACCACTTCTTGGGTGTATTGCCTAGTCCCTGTGGCACCACTGGGAAGGCAGACCCCGTGCCCCTCGGATCGGCACAGCATCTAGTCTGGAAGTGCTGAAAAGAGCCAAAGCCACCACAGCCCTGTCCGTGCAGGCTCCCACCGTGGTGGGATGATGAAGCCCAGCCCTCAACCCTGAAACTTTGGGGCAACCCCTAACTGGCTGGGGCAGTTAGCAGGGGTGGAGGTGCCCTGGCTGGCAGGGCAGTGGTGGGCAAGGCTCTCCATTCAACAAGCAACTATCGCCCAGCCATATGGGGCCAAGTCAGTCAGGGGAAGCTTGCAAATTGAGCTCAGGGAGCTCAGAACTCCCTTAGAGCTTGATTTGAATTTTTGTTTCCCCCGTAGTAGCTGTCTAATCTTGAACGATATATTTCCCTTGTTCTTACCACCTATACAATGGGGTTGCTGTGAGGCCTAAAAAGATGGGATATTTAACACACCAGTGCAGAACTTGACATGTAGTCCTTCTTTATAGTTTCTCCTTGCATCCCTAGGGCTGAGGGAGCAAATCCTAATAGGGATCTGTAATTTGGACACACATAGACACACACACCACGCTTTTTTTTTTTTTTTTAAACCTTGGGGGTTCTGGAATGAGTAATACAAAAGACTACCTAGGAGTTGTTCTATCCTCCAACTGATTTGAACAAAGATATGCTTAGTTCTAACACAAATTAAAGTATTCAGTTGTTCAATCCCAAAAGCAAATGCAAAAGATGAAACACCACTCATAAAAGCATATTTGCTAGGTAGCTTCTTCAGCTGGTCTCTCCTAAGTTTTTGGATGAGGAACATGAGCCCCGAGGAAGGAAGGCAACCCCCCCATAGCCAACTCCACTCTGGGATCACACAGAGGCTGCTGCAGCCCCGTCACTCCCGCATCAGGACAGAGTTTCACCCAGACTTCCGTATTTTCTGTAACATCCCACTTCTACAACCCCAGGACCGGCATGGGACTCTTCTCTCCGGCCTCTTGGCAAAACAATGTGGCATATAGTTCTTGGAGCGCCTTCTGATTGAGTACTTATCGGAACAACTGCCACGTAACTGGCCAAGATTTTTACAAAATGGTAACATTCAGTGTTGGAGAGGTTGTGTACATGGTGAGTGAAGGACTGGCTTTTAAATCATCAAATATCTTGCTTATATTTGTTTTTGCACAAACCACACATCAACGGTTCTCAGCCAGGAGTAAGTTTGTCCACCCTGTCTCCTGCCCCAACATTTAGCAATGTGGGAGGCATTTTTGGTTGTCACACTGGCGCGGTGGGGGTTTGGGGGGTTGAGGAGCAGGGTGGGGGTGGAGGAACTCCGGTTAAGGGTGCTACTAAATATCCTACAGTGCACAAGACAGCCCCTCACAACAAGGAGTTACCCAGTCTAAAATGTCAGTGGTGCCATGTTGAGAAACCCTCACTCAGGCATTCTCAGCTTTTGGGTTTCTTTCTTTTTTTTTTAAAATTAAATCTCTATTGTTCAGATTATTACATTTGTTCCTCTTTTTTCCCACCATAACTCCCCTCCTCCCAGTTCCTGCCCCACCCTCCGCCCTCACTCCACACCCACTTTCCTCATCCATAGGTGCACGATTTTTGTCCAGACTCTTCCCGCACCTTCCATCCCCCAAACATGTAAAATGTAAC
>NW_006299220.1:504837-509660 GCF_000327345.1 Myotis davidii | reverse complement strand
GTTTCTCCCGTTTGAGTCTGGGTCCCTAGAGACTCGCCCGGATCTGGAGCTCAGAATCTGAGACTCCCTCCCAATTGAAAATACCAACCGCACCCTCCGCCGCCAGCCCGCTCCGCGCGCACTTAGTCCCTCAGTATTTCACTTCAGCACTGCGCCTCCTCTGAGTCTGGGTATGATATTCTCTTTCCTCCTAGTTGTAGAATTTCCACTCAGCCAGCCTCCCTGTGGTTCT
Source organism: Myotis davidii (assembly GCF_000327345.1). NCBI lineage: Eukaryota > Metazoa > Chordata > Mammalia > Chiroptera > Vespertilionidae > Myotis > Myotis davidii. The sequence goes on along the minus strand of NW_006299220.1, from coordinate 509,428 downwards.
GGATGATGTCCGTTCCGTCTTTTAGGTGTAATTTGAATTGGTTGTTCAAGGCAGCAATCTCTGGCGTTAACCTATGCCGCCATCTTGGTTTCTCCCAGCTTTTGGGTTTCTAAACAGTGTTTTGAGACTCAAGGAGCGATGCTTTCTCTTTACTTTTTATTTTTTAAGGGTTTGAGCTGCAAAAACATATTCTGTAAACTTCAAAATACATAGGATAGCAGGAGGGATCATTCTGCAGGGGTAGCCCAGGTGAGGGGTGATGAAGGTTCTAGGAATACAAGTTTATCTTCATCTCCTGGGTCAGAAAGAAGCTCCAGTGGGCAGATGTAACTGTGTGCCACTAGCCCAGATGGGGTCTGAGGTTGCTCCCAGCTCCGAAATTCTGTACTGGACAGGCACTTTATCTTTTCAGTGATGGTTATATAATCCCTGGCAATCTTATCAGAACTCTTTTTCTTCTGAGAAAAAGAACTCACAGAGGACACGGTCTGCATAGTCTGTTTTATGTCACTTAATGTGAGAGGCCTGGGGAGGTCAACTGAAAATTTCAAAATGAAATGCTTACCAAATTCCATAGTTCACTCACAGGTGTAATATGAATAACAAATGTTGTAACAGCTTTCAAAGTTTCATACAAAACTCACCTAGATTAGGAAAGGGAACTATAGTAGAAGGGGCAGGATCCATCTGAGGAGCAGCAACCATGATGGTTTGCATTTCTAACGGCAGAAATGAGCCTTTGTTTTCTGTTGGCTTTTAGGCTGCAATTGGCTGCCCAAGTCTCCTCCACAGACAGAGGGCTCCCTGCACCCTCCCCGCTGCAGCTGGGAATGATAGGTCTATATAGAACATCCTAAATGGACTTGAAAGTGGGGATCAGCTCAATCCCTCCTTCCAGATTTCACCTTTTCATAACTTAGGTCTGTCACCTATTTTTCCCCCCCTGTCTCATCATTTCAGCGGGAAATAAATCTGTTATTAGTATTCGTTTCAGTTTTATATATCCTATTGGTATAATTCTGTGAGCATTAAGCAGCTTCTTGCATTTTTTACTTCTCCCTGGTTTCCAGCGAAGGGTTTCAAGTAAGCCAGCCCCCCACCAACAGCTCTCATCATTTGCTAGCGCAGATCCCTCAACATGCAAATAGCTCACCCTTCAAATGTTCCTTTTTATAGGTTTTAAGACTTCCCTTTAACAGATTGATTGTTTGGCATTCTCTTTCCAGTGACTTTATTTTTCTCCAAATCAAGTGGAGATTGCACTAAAATAGTAATAGTTTAAAAATGTATGGTAACCGGAGTGAAATCTGTAGTTATCAGCAATGGAGTAATGACAGTTTACAGCTTCATAATTAATCACCAAATGGGAAAGAGAAACCCTTTGGCGGATTTGGTGGGGGTGGGTAGAGACACTCTTCTGTCTGAGAAAGCCAAGTCAACCCCGTGTTTCGGTGAGCAGAGTTCCAATGGAATGGCCCTGCTGAGCTGAGATGCGTAGAGCACATTTCCAAATGGGATGAAATAAAGGCAAAACGTGACAGAAGATCGATCTGAAAACAGACACGATTGGTGTGCAAAGCGAAGAACAGAACACTAGAAAGTTCCACATATCTGAGTAAAGGTTTCTTCTTTTCTCCATTTCTTGTATGAAAGCTTTATTTCACTGGATATTCAGATTCTAGACAGCATCTAGTTTTGTGGGGAAAAGGTAACACAATGAAGAGATTCCAGAGAAAATGGCTGCAATAGTTATGAAGTGTTTTAAGAAATATTTCCTGCCCTAGCTGGTTTGGCTGAGTGGATAGAGCATCAGCCTGCAGACTGAAGGGTCTCAGGCTCGATTCCGTCCAGCAGCACGAGCCTAGGTTGTAGGCTCGATCCCCAGTAGAGGGCGTGCAGGAGGTGGCCGATTGATGATTCTTTCTCATCATTGATATTTCTCTCTCTCCCTCTCCCATCCTCTCTCTGAAATCAATAAAAACATTAAAACACTGGCCTCCCCTCTCTCTCTCTTTCTTTCTCTTCCTCCCTTTCCCTTCCTCTCTGAAATCAATAAAAGTATATTTAATTTTAAAAAAGGAAAAAAAAAAAGAAAAAATTTCCTCCTGAATTTGAAACCTTCACAATGTAAAAAGGGCTGACGTATCCTGCTATATGGACCTAGAAAAGAAGGCTAAATGCAGATGATTCCTCTTACTACACTCGCTCTGAAGACAGTTTTCAGGATCCTCATCAACACTCAGTAACAAAAGGGTGCTGAATAAAGCACAAGGAACTGTTACTATTTTTAAAGCATCTCTTATCTGCCAGACATTGTTAGAGGTTTTCTTTATACACTTTTATCACTCAGTCCCTGCCATATTATTAAAAAGGGCTGTCATCATCCCCAGATTCAAACACTGAGCCGCAGAGATTAAATAACTTGTCCAAGGCCATGTAGGTGGTTGAGCCAGGACCGAATTCACATCTGTCTACATCAAACTGTGAGCCCCAGCACCCAACCAGGCTGTCAGGATCCGCTCCCAGATCCATGGGGCAGCCTTAGTTCTATTTAAAGAACAAATCAGGACTTTTATGAGCACTCTAAGGGCAAACCTCTAAGAATCCTCAGAAGGCAAGCCAAACCAGGTCAAGATGCAATATACTCACATACTCTTGATCTTACTCTCCATTTGAGGGCCATATTAGGTGATTTTATTTCTCTGCAAGATGTGTATCATGGTAGGTGGCTGTGCTGTTGGCAGAAGAGCCACCCTGCAGGCTGGAGCATCAAAAGGATCAAGGACCGTGAGAGGCAAATGACTTCCCAACTCCAAATAGAGATCTCTCTGCAGAGTCTTTAGATTAAAGCTCTCAATTTCACAAGGAAGCTGACTACTACCCCCACCCCTCCAATCCTCATTATCTGCTACTGATTCTAGCTGTCCCTCCACAGCAACCTTCTAAACTTTCCTCTGTAGACAGCGCTGCCTTTTCGTTTGTTGAGAGGGCTAAGGTCATCTGGTGTGGATATTTTTTCCCTCTATCACCACTCAACCCTCCCTCAGCAATCAAAGGAAGAGTAGGCCTACCCTGATTCTAAGAGCCTTTCTGACATTGGAGAATAGAGACGGGTCCATCCCTGGTTGGCACTTCCTGCAGCAGCTGGTGTGGTTCTGGACAGGGCTCCGTCCAGCAGCACAAGGCATGGCCTGGCTCACTGCTTCTTCCACAGTCCAGTCAGGGCTTCTGCTCTGCCTCTGCTTGAGAGGCAGCATTCCAGGCTCCTTTCCCTGAGCTCCTTGCTCTGGTTGTCTCCTTAAGGGACGGTGGGCCCAAAGCCAGCACCCACAATAAGAAGAAAGAGGCTGGCCCTAACCGGTTTGGCTCAGTGAATAGAGCATTGGCCAGGGGGCTGAAGGGTCCCAGGTTCAATTCCGGTCAAGGGCATGTACCTTGGTTATGAGCTCAATCCCCAGTAAGGGGCGTGCAGGAGGCAGCTGATTGATGTTTCTCTCTCATTAATGTTTCTAATTCTCTATACCTCTCCCTTCCTTCCAGTAAAATCAATAAAAAATATATTTTAAAAATAAAGAAGAAAGAAGCTAGATCTTAGGTCATGGCATAAGGTTGCTGATGAGAGAAAAGGTATATAATCAGAGTTGGTGGTGAGAATTGGGATCTGGAACAGTTCTTGAGCTGAAGGGGTAGGCAGCTGCAGTAGCTGATTATCTAAAATTTGGGGGCTCAGGAAGAGACCGAGACAGATATCCTCATTCTGACCATGTCCACATCATAAATGAATATCAAGGGCCCAATATTTTGCTTATTGAATTGTGGACACTGTGACAGAAACATTAAACATTAAGTTGCTGCATGTGGAATCTAAAAATAAAGCCAAACTCATAGAAACAGAGTAGACTGTGGTTTCCAGGTGCCAGGAGTGGAGGTGGAAAGGAGAAGTGGGGGGAGGGGGAGATGTTGGTCAGAAGACACAAACTTCCAGTTATAAGATGAATACGATTTGGGGATCTAGCATACAGACTGTTCACTCTAGTTAACAATATTATATTATATCCTTGAAAGTTACTGAGTCAGACCTTAAATGTTGTCACCACACATATACACACACACACAATAAATAATATAAGGGGATGAAGGTGTTAACTAACCTCATTAAGGTAGTCATCTCACAATAAATACATGCATCAAATCATGTTGTACACCTTAAACTCATGCAATGTTGTATGCCAATCATCGTATCTAATAATAGACAAACATGGTAATTAACTGTACCTCCGACACGCTTCCCATTGGCTAGCATGCTAACTGCCAACCAAGATGGCAGCCGGCAGCCAGGCAGCTGAAGCGAACAGGAGGCTTGCTTGCTCCAGTGATGGAGAAAGCCAAGGTTTGCCGCCTGCCATTGCCAGCCTCTGAGCTGCACTCTAAGAAACAATGTTGCAATTATAGAAGCTAAACTAACCCCAGAAACCTGCTTTCAGCCAGCCGGGCCTCAGAGCTGGAGTTGCAACAGTGTTTCAATTATAGAACACAAACAAACCCAGAGACCTGCTTTCAGCAGACGAGGTCTCAGAGCTGGAGCCGAGCC
>NW_006299220.1:498895-504342 GCF_000327345.1 Myotis davidii | reverse complement strand
CCCCGGGGGGCTGCCAGGCTGCCAGAGGGATGTCTGACTGCCAGCTTAGGCCCAATCCCCCGGGGAGCAGGCCTAAGCCAGAAGGTGGTCATCCCCTGAGGGGTCCCAGATTGCGAGAGGGCACAGGCTGGGCTGAGGGACCCCCCTCCCCTCCGAGTGCACAAATTTTTGTGCACTGGGCCTCTAGTATCTCAATAAAGCTGGGAAAAAGCAAAAAAAAAAAATGAATTTGATGAATAAGTTAGTAGATGCCAAAAAGGATTTGTTATTTCATTGAGATGGTATTACTACGTGATGCACTGCTTCTCACTCAAAAGTTAACTAAAAACAGACCTTTAGCCCAGCAAATAGATTGATATAATGGATTTGTCAAATAAGTAAAGTTTTATCATAGGTCTTAGAATCAATATAGATTCTATACAATCCCTTATATCACCTCCATGATGCAATTCAATTCAGTAAAGATTTATTGAGCACCCACTTTGTGCCAGGTATGTGCTGAGCATTGAAAATACATAGAGGGAAGATTAAATTATATTAGCTTTTCCGTACTTATTAAGGCATCGATGAGGGCTAAAAGACTTTGAAGAGACTTGATAAAGAAAGGCTAAAGGAGAAGAAATCACAAGATATATTCACTGTAGGCAAGCATCACATTGTGCAGTTCCTATTTTTTCTCCACTGCACTCAGCAGGGTACTGAGCCCAGCAGTTAGACAACAAATACTCAGCAAACGGAATTAACCAGAAAATTCAATTAATTAAAATACCCATTTTTCCTTCTTATTTTCTCTTCTTATTTCCTCACAGCATCCCAGCAATTTGTGGTTGTATAAAACTACAGAGTAGTTGGATGAAGATTTAAACCTTTGCCAAGAAAGCTTCCAAACTAAAGTAATTAGTTAACAGTCTCAGAAGTCACATTTCAGCCTCGTGTGGCATTTGCTATCTTTCCTGATTCCAGGCCCCATCTCTCCGGGGTTCAAGTGTCTCCTGCTGTGGAGCCTGAGGTGGTGCCTGGAAGCCTGAGAAAAACCACTGTGCTGCCTCTGAGGCAGATGTGTGACTAAGGGGCTAATTCAGGCCCTGGGAAGATCAGGCTCATTCTCTTTTTTTAAATTTTATTTTTTTTCCAGAAGAAAGTCTATGAAAATCTGTGAGGAGCCTCAGGGCAAAAAGCTGAGCCTGAGAAAAACAAAATTAATGCCAAGTTCAAATGCAACCTTCAGGTTTATAGAATGAATGAATCAACTTTGATCACACAGACGCAAAGGCAATGTGTCAGCTTTTATAAAATGACAGTGACATTGTGGGAAATCTAGAAACTATCACATCCCATGGGACCCCTTTCCTTCCAAACAAAGCTTGGATCTTATCCTAAAACAGAGAATTCAGCCTTGCCCAGCAGCCTAGGGGACCAGTGCTACACTTGAACTCTCCAGGATGGCTTGGTCTTTTTTGCTTTCCCCAACTGCAACTCTTCATTGCAGGCGCAGTCATGGGAGGGGCACACCCTCATATTCACCACCCCCTAATAATAGATGAAGGGAATATTATGAGGGAACTCCAGATTTAAAGATCACTTGTGGGTATTCTTAGGTCCTGTCTTTTAAAAGCCGTGATTTACAATCAGTTTCTCTATCCCCTGGTGAATTCTTGAGTTTGTAAGCTCGGTGGAAGGTTCTCATGGTTGGTTTTTATTTACTCAACAAACATTTATTGAGTACTTAACATCTGTTGTGGGTGCAGTGTGCAAAGATTTTTACTACAGTATCCTATAATCCAATAGCAAGGATTGTGTTGTTTTCTCTTATGACTGTCTTCTCCCTGTCCAAGTAGGAACTTTCATTATAGGTAAGTGAGAAAGTGAGACTGTTGAGTATTTGGGAACTTATTAATTCCTTCATTACAAAATACTTATTGTGTAACTACTATATGCCATGCACTATAGGCTCAGTGCTCAGTAAACTAGGACTCCCTCCCTTAAAGGGTTCACAGTCCAGTGAGAGGGACATTAACTTGAGTCCTAGCATTAATATAGACAAAGGGCTAGGACAGAGCTATATGGGAAAATGCAGTGGGAGTCAGAGGAGAAAGGAGGATTCAATGGTCTCTTCTCAGAGAGGGAAGGGGGTTAAAAGAGGAGCGTAGGGTGGGTGGGATTGAGGATTAAAGAAAATGTTATAAGAGACAGGGCATTTTGAGCCCAAAATATTCAGGATTCATAAATGTCCTTGTCTTGGTTATAGGCTGCCCCACCAGATCTAGTCAAGATATTCTTCTTTATCTGATAGTAATTTATGAATCAGAAAACACTCAGCCAGATCTATACTGTTTTTTTTTATCTGGTTGGAGGATTAGGCTTCTCAATGTCAACAACGATGCATTTTTTGCTATGAGCACATGTGATGCTCAAGGAAAGTGATAAGGTGTAGGGTGAGACTCTCCAGCTAGACCACCTGGATTCAAGTCCGAGCCCTACCATTACTGGTTGTGTGCCTTTGGGGGTGTTACTGATTCTCTAAGTCTCTTTCCTTATCCATAAAAAGGCCATAACCGGAGAGCCTATGTCATGAGGTTGTGGGTTGCTAAAAGGGTTAAGAGAATCCATGATTACTGTTGAACTGGCACATAGTAAATCTCAAAAAAGCATTATGTATTATTCTACTGGGGGAACAGCAAATAGTTGCTTATGTAAAATCTCATTTTCTGGAAGCATTTAAAAATGAGCTAAATTCCCTTAAGTCCAAAATGACTTACATCTCTTTCTGACAACTTCCTAGGTCTCATTATTGCTTTTGCTTTTTGAAAATCCCCCTGGTTTATATTTATTTTACAAACACTATTATAACATTGATAAAGAAAATAAAAGCCACGATAGCAACAAATCCCCCCCAATCTGAGCCTCATTTTTACTTTTCCACAATCTCTTCTGAACCAAGCACAGTTGTGCATTTTTATCTCAGAAGTTCTGCCTCAAAAGGTATTACAAAAATCATGCCCTAAAACTAAGCTAGCTTATGTTTACCCTGAGAGCTGGTAATAACTGTATCACAAATGTTTTCTTGAATTTTAAAATATTTTAAAAGAAATCCCACCACTATTTCCTGGTTGGGAAGGCAAAATGGGAGGCTGTGGTAAAGTAATGAATTTGGAATGAGAGACTCTAGCAATGACGTTAGTAGTAAGAACACCATAACAGGTTTCCACAGGATATACAAAACAGTCTTTTGGCCACTAAAAGGCCATTTCTTTTTGGCATGAAATCATGACTTACTTAGCCGTCTGGTCAGGAGAGTCAGAACCATTCTTGTGAATGTGCAGACTCTGGTTCTGCATTTGACTGGCCATGATTGACACAGCTGGACAACAGCTGAGCACCCGTTGGCCATAATCCTCTGAGCACACATTGAAGATAAATCAATACAGGTTCTCTTTTTAAAATTCAGATATGTAATTTGTAAAGATTTGCAAGTAGCCAGATACTTACCACAGTTGAAGATAATATTAGTATCATTTCAAATATGTTATTTTAACGTTTTCTTTAATATATCAAGCACATTACAGAGGGATTTGGCTTAAACTTTAAGATGATTGTCTCCTATATGGCACAGAACAATCCAGTAATTACCATGAAGAAGAATGGAACAAGTCATTAGAAAGGCCCCAACTATGTCTGAGGCTTTCCCCACAATTTCATGGGATTTTGAGACATGGAGGAATGCTGAAAAAAATCACAACCATCCATTTTAATCTTATACTTTCCAATAATATTCATGGCGTATTTTTAACTACAGCCATGTCTAAACATAAACAACCAATTTAGAATGTATAATTATATATCTATATATTCCATGGTTAACCTATGATATAACAGACAGAAAAAATGAGAATCTTTTGGATGTTTCAACTTCTTTGCATCATCCAAGGGTTCTAGAATTTCTAATTTTTATTCGGGAAACATCTTTGAGTCTACATACCTGTCCTTTAAAAAAATTTTTTTTATTGATTTTTTACAGAGAGGAAGGGAGAGAGATAGAGAGTTAGAAACATCGACGAGAGAGAAACATCCATCAGTTGCCTCCTGCACACCTCCTACTGGGGATGTGCCCGCAACCCAGGTACATGCCCTTGACTGGAATCGAACCTGGGACCTTCCAGTCCGCAGGCTGACACTCTATCCACTGAGCCAAACCAGTCAGGGCATACCTGTCCTTTTAGAAAGAGGAAGATATAGCTGTTAATTCCACCTTCTAAAAGGAAAACAAAGCCACTCTATGAAGGTATAAATGAAGATCAATGGTTTTTAATATTTGTTTTACCAGGTTTATTTTACCTAACTCATTTCTGAGCATTTGGTATAATGATAATGAAGAGATCAGGCTCTTATATCCTATCAGCTATGTGGCTCTGGAAAACATACCCATCTCAGTATCTGCAGTTCTTATCTTACAAAGTAATCCATGCAAGGTGTCTGTACATGGCAGATGTTTTAGAAATGCTAGTTGTTATTATCTGTTTCTTTTTTTTCTTTTAATTTTCTTTTTCTTATTATCTATTTCTTATTATCTATTTCTTCAGCATCTTTTCTGTAGCATCTATTTATATGCTTACTGACCCATTAGCTATTTAATGGAAGACCTTTTGAGGAGAGGCACACTGCCACTTTGACAGTCTAAGGACGTTTTATGTGGAAAAGGTACTGAGATATATATATATTAGAGGCCCGGTGCACAAAAATTTGTGCACTCGGGGGGAGGGGTTGGAAGGGGATCCTTCAGCCTGCCTGTGCCCTCTCACAGTCTGGGATCCCTTGGGGGAAGTCCACTTGCCAGCGGGGAGCAGGCCTAAGCTGCAGTCGGACATCCTTAGCACTGCTGAGGAGGTGGGAGAGGCTTCCGCCACCACCACTGTGCTGGTAGCCGTCAGCCTGGCTTGTGGCTGAGCAGAGCTCCCCTTGTGGGAGCGCACTGACCACCAGGGGCAGCTCCTGAATTGAGCATCTGGCCCCTGGTGGTCAGTGTGTGTCATAGTGATCAGTCATTCCCAGTCTTTCTGTTGTTAGGGTCAATTTGCATATTACCCTTTTATTATTAGGCTAGAGGCCTGGTGCACGGGTGGGGACCAGCTGTTTTGCCCTGAAGGGTGTCCTGGATCAGGGTGAGGGTCCCGCTGGGGTGCCTGGCCAGCCTGGGTGAGGGGCTGAGGGCTGTTTTCAGGGTGGCCAAGCCCCCCTCCCCTCCAAGTGCACAAATTTTTGTGCACCGGGCCTCTAGTACGTATATATATGGTTGGTACACCATCTCCAGTTATAACTATTGTTGGCTGCTAACAGCTCACCCCCAGGCTCTTGGCTGATGGGTACCTCCTGGCAGCAGCCCCCAGTCCCTGGGCCATCTCTATGCAATTCCCTTGATGGAGCTGCTGGTTATCAGGAGGAGGCTGGAG
>NW_006299220.1:489439-498816 GCF_000327345.1 Myotis davidii | reverse complement strand
CTACTCTCCATTTCCCTGTCTCCAGGGAAGGTGTATCCTGGGAGCTCCCTCAGCAGCAGCCCTCAGGGTCTCTGCTGCCACAGAATCCAAGACAAAACATGCCCATGTATTATTTTCATAAAATTTTTGATAACACAACCTTCATGCTGTAATCAAGAATTTCAAGAGCTTCTTTAAAATGCATACATAAAATATCTATTGCTCTTCTAAAGTGACCGAATACATACATTTTACTTTATTTTTTTAATTTATTTTTTTAAATACATATATTTTAAGTGTTCTTATTAAGTCTTCACTCTGCCTTTCCTTATTATCTTAGCCTCGTTAGAACTCCCTTAACCTTTAAACCTAAGAAATCATGCTATATAATGGATGTGAAATAAATAGAACAAAATCTTATTTATGAACTTAAACCCTTTTGGGGGTTTGTTTAAAACTGGAATAAAAGCCTTTCTTTTTCTTTTAAATATGTTTTCTTGATTCCAGAGAGGAAGGGAGAGGGAGAGAGAGAAACACCAATGAGGAGAGAGAATCATTGCTTGGCTGCCACCTGCATACCCCACACTGGGGATCGAGTTCACAACCTGGATATGTGCCCTTGCCTGGAATCAAACTTGGGACCCTTTGATTATAGTAATCAAACAGCACAGGCTGGCCGAAACCGGTTTGGCTCAGTGGATAGAGCGTCGGCCTGCGGACTGAAGGGTCCCAGGTTCGATTCCGGTCAAGGGCATGTACCTGGGTTGCGGGCACATCCCCAGTAGGAGATGTGCAGGAGGCAGCTGATCGATGTTTCTCTCTCATCGATGTTTCTAACTCTCTATCTCTCTCCCTTCCTCTCTGTAAAAAATCAATAAAATATATTTAAAAAAAAACAGCACAGGCTGACACTCTATTCACTGAGCCAAACAGCACAGGCTGACACTCTATCCACTGAGCCAAACCAGCTAGGGCTCTTTTTTGTTGTTGTTATGGATTGGTGACTTCTATCATCTCCCTGGGTGTTTATTCTCATTAATTTTTTTGTTTTACTTATCAAAATTGGTCTGAGTTTGTGATTCTATGTAGAAGTAGGTTGTCAGCTCTGTAAATTTTGGGCTAAAATGGGTTTCTCTAATATTACCTAAGTGTCCAGTGAAACAATCTTATTAACTGTTGACTCATACTGCTAATGAGAGCATCCGAGACATATGTAGTAGTCTGGAAAACTATGTCTCACACAGAAACATGTGCTCTGGTCAAAACTTTGACATCTTTTTTTAAAATAAACCATGACAGATAATGCACTTATAAAAAATTCTAAATGAGTGTGTGGTGTAGGTATTTCACACTGTTAGGGAATGTGCTATGGCAAAGCAGCTTTTCATTTTATTTTTTATTTTTATGAAACTAAGCATACTGATTGTAACAGGGTCTGATATTCAGATGAGAGCAGAATGAACTTCTTGCTATTCTGCAGCAGTCTCATTGGATGGCAAATTCTTCTTCATAGCTGGTGATCCTTCCTCAAATCACAGAACCGAGTGCTCAGTCAGACCTCAAGGGCACAGCTGAGGCCCTCTTCTCACTGCTGAATTCACACAGACACATGCCTGAAGGCCGCCTGCCCTGTGAGCCACACTCTCTCTTAAAAGAATGTGAGAGAAACTGTGGTTTTAAAATAATAACAATATGTTAAAATAGTAATAATTTGTAATTATTTTACCTGCCCCAATTCTCCAAATTGCTTATTAATCACACTATCAGTTTCTTTAAAAAGCTGAAGCTGTATTCATGCCCTCCATCTCCCTCTTCTTCTCTTTTCTCACTACATCTTCCTGTCACTTTTCTATATTTTACTTATGTAACTCAGCATTTCTGCAGTGCCAGGCCAGCTCAATGCCCCAGACAATGCTACCTTTTCTCCTATCCTATTATGAAGCCAGAAGTTGTTCTTATGATAACCATAGTTTATCTACTTTCTTTCCCAGCATTTAGAATGAAAATTTGCAAATATCTTCCCTATATGTTTTAAAATTGAATGCTACTATTCCTTCCCCATCTCCACCATTTTCTCTTCTCAGGCAGGTGTAGTTTTGACTTCACCAATAGTGCATCACATCAAAGTAATTCCTTAGCCTCCCTGGAAACATCAGAAAAGCATCCTTAGGCTATTGAACTTCAAAACAGCACAAGGGTTCCAAACAGTCCCTTGAGATCCAGGCTTTGGCTTCAGTCAGAGAACTAATACTGTGAGCAATGTCATAAGCTTTGAAAATCCTTAATTATGCTCTTTGGTTATCACCAAGTCTTCTATTTTCCAGATAGAAAAGTTCTCATTCCATGAGCTAGCTTCTCCTTGCCCAGTCCTCCCTCGTTCTCCTACACCTTCCTTCACATTCCTTGATACTCTGAATTTGCTTCCTTAATTTGTGGTCTGTGACTCAGCCTGTCCATTGAAATAGCAACCCTCTCAATCACCCTGCTAGAACAGCTCGACACTCTCCATCCTCCTTTGGGCCAAGTGGAGAAAGTTCAAGGCTCTAATCAGTCTCCTTCTCCTTCTTAAAAAAAAAAAAAAAAAAAAAGATCTCATCCTTCCTACACTTTATTTTCAGTAGTGCATAGTAGCTCAGGCTTTATGTAGCTGATAAGATTTTAAAAGAATTTCTCCCATATTTCATTCTAAATTGCCATAGTTTCCTATACAATATGAATGATTAATGTGGAAAAAAAGAGAGATAAGTTCCAGAATATTTTGCATGGACTTTGGCTCACTCTGCAGTGTTAAAGATTTGGCAGCAAAGGCTCTATCTAAATGAGAGGGAGAGGGAGAGGGAGAGGGAGAGGGAGAGGGAGAATGATTAAGGTGATGATAATTCAGAAGAGAATACACATATTAATTTGCTCCCTAAAGGTAGCATTTGCAGAGAAAGAGAAGAAGTTGTGATTGCTGATTCACTTTTCCTTCACTTTAATGACAACCATTTGCTAATAAAGCAGCTTGACTTTTACCATAAAATATAGATGTCACTTTAGAGATCTTTGAGTCTGGTCTGACTAAGCAATTATTGCCCAAAACCTGTGATACTCTGTTTGCAGAATTAAGGAAGAAAAAAAGGTCACAGAGTAGAACAGGTAGGATTCAAACTGTGAGTCTGTTAAGGCCCCATTTATTTAGGTAATGGAACTTTTAAACACTATTATTGTTACTGTGTCATTATGTCAGAATGGATCAAAAAAACAGTAGTGCTTATTCTTGTTTAAAATGGCAGAATAATAAGAAAATTAGCAGCTGAGAAATCAGTGTTAGAAAAAGTATGCAGGTGATGGTTTTGGCAGCCAATTTTTACCAGAAATAATGGTTTATTTTGCTTTAAGTAAACTTTTAATAACGGAAAATCCAGTCTTGAGCAAAAGATAAAAGAGGGCATCATTATTTCCTTTTAGTTCTCCCCCGAAAGTGCTACTCGTCAGACACCAGGTCCTGTTGGTTCTCAGCAGAATGGAACTAATTTTGAACAAGATGCAGAGGTTTGTCCCAGCTCCATCCTTTGAATACCATGAAGTGTGATGTGGAATTTGTCTGGATAAGTATCTTCACCTTTAAACTGAGACATGCTGGGTCCAGTCAGCGGTTTCCAACTTGGGAGTGTCCCTGGGGTTTCAGAAAGCAGTGATAAGGTACTTTTCTAGGTCTTTTGTATTTCAGAATACCTAACAGAAGTTGTACTTTTACCCACAGAAATGCTTTGAAGCCAACTGAAACTTTGACTTTCTCTGTCCCTGTCAACTTGGTAAATCAACAGTGGTTAGCTCATGCTAATCAAAGGTTCTGATGGGCTGTAATGACATTCTAGAAATTTCCAGTGTCAACTAGGGTAAACACATTTTTAAAGTTCCTTGGAGGTGAAAATATTGTGAATCCTTAATTTTTCTGTCACATTTGAAAAAATCTTTTTTGTTGAAAATATTTCAGATGTCTCCTTTTCCCCCCCATTGACCCCTTCTAGTCTGCATACCCCCGCCCCTCCCACTCCAGGTCTTCACCACCCTATTGTCTGTGCCCATGCTCATGGGTTATGCATATATGCATACAAGTTCTTTGGTTAATCTCTTCCCCCTAACCCCTCTCCCCAGCCTTCCCTCTGAGATTCCACAGTCTGTTCTTTGCTTTTATGTTTCTGGATCTATTTTGTTCATCAGTTTATTTTGTTCATTAGATTCCACAGATGAGTGACCGTCTGTCACATTTTTAATATCCTTCCCTCCCATCATTATAGTTAAAGTCACTCTCATCTCCTAGCTAGAATATTGCAATAGCAGCTTAATTCTTTGTAGATCACGGGTCTGATCTTCTGGTCACAGCATCCCACATACCAGTACCAGGCTGATCTGGCCTCTATCTTGCTCAAAAATGTTCAGAGACTTATTTCCTGTGAAACAAAGTCCACACTTTGCGTGGCCTATCCAGACTGGCCGTTCAGAATTATTCTCACAAGCATGGTGTGCTGGCTTAGGTAAACCAAAATTTTAATTTCTCTGACCTGGGTGGCTTATTTAATCTTTCTGGGCCTCAGTTTCCTCATCTTTAAAACATAGTCATAATATCCAAAATATATAAGGAACTCATACAACTTAACAAAAGGAAGATAAACAATTCAATTAAAAAATGGGCAAGCAACCTAAATAGACACTTCTCCAAAGTGGACATATAGATGACCAAGAGACATATGAAAAAATGCCCAAAGTCACTAATCATTAAAGAGATGCAAATTAAAACAACAATGAGGTATCACCACACATCTGTTTGAATGACTACCATCAACAAATCAACAAATGACAAGTGCTAGCGAGGAAGTGGAGAAAAGGGAACCCTAGTACGATGCTGGTGGGATTGCAGAATGGTGCAGCCATTATAGAAAACAGTATGGAGTTTCCTCAAAAATTAAATGTGAAACTGCCATTTGACCCAGTGATCCCACTTCCAGGAATATATCCTAAGAAATCTGAAACACCAATCAGAAAGAACATATGCACTCCTATGTTAATAGCAGTGCAATTTACAATAGCTGATCTGGAAACAGCCCAAGTGCCCATCAGTAGATGGGTGGATAAAAATGCTGTGGTACATTTACATCATGAATACTAGGCAACAGCAAAAAAGAAGGATCTCTTACCCTTTCGGAAAGCATGGAGGGACCTGGAGAGTATTGTGCTAAGAGAAATAAGCCAGTCAGAGAAAGACAAGTATCACATGATCTCACTCATATGTGGAATCTAAAGAACAAAATAAACTGATGAATGAATAGATCCAGAGACATAGAAGCATGGAACAGACTGTTAAATCTGAGGGAGAAGGTGGAGGTGGGTGGGAAGAGATTAACCAAAGAACTTGTATGCATATATGCATAGCTTATGAACACAGATTATAGTTTGGTGAATGCCTGGGGAGGGGTTGGGTACAGGCTAGAAGGGGTCAATGGGAGGGAAAAGGGGGACATATGTAGTACTTTCAATAATAGAATTAAAAAACAAACAAATGAACAATAACAAACAAACAAAAACCATATTCAGTAATATCCCACTGTCATATTGTAGTAAGAATATGGTGTCTGTTTTCAAGGCCTGTGTGAAATGCATTCTTTAAGCACTAACCCAGAACAGTTATTTTTGGTTTTTAGGTTCAAGTGATATACAAATTATCACCTGGAAATGCCATTCGTGAAAGCATGGATATCAAACAGTACTGACAAAATCCACACTCTCTGTCCTTTCTTCCCCCTACATTTATTTTGTTTCCAAATTTCAACATAGACACCTTGCCTATACTTTAAAGACAGATATGCCCTGCTTAACCCCAAGTCATAAACTCATAACATAGAACATGCTCCTCCACCCTGAAACTTACTGCATTTGCAGGGTCTCTCCCTGCCATCACGGAGATTATTTGGATCACTAGGAACAAAGGACCTAAAGGTGACACTCAGTGATCCTTTAAGTCTATGCAGAGTACAAGCCTTTGAGATTCTCTAAATGCTAATCATTAGGGTAGGCTCTAATGCAATATAACTGATGCCCTGATAATAAACTGATGTCTTTATAATTAAACTGATATCCCTAAATATAAAAGACAAGTAATCCTGCTGTCACTACTGTCAATAGAGAAAGGAGTCTGTGATTATAATGATTAACCAGCTCTGAAAACCACGGTGGGCAAGTCTCCAGAGGGGGTGCTGAAGATGCCAACGGCACCCCCTGAATCTATGGGGGAGACAGCCATCTGGAACTTTCTGCTAAGGCTCGCCCACCCAGAGCTAGGGGTCTCTGCCATACACTCTCTTTCCCAATTAATCACTGGTCCTTCTCACACTGGATCACCCTAGACCCACGTGAGATATTCGGCTCACAAGGCTGTGGGATGCTGCTGCATGGGTGGTTGAGACTGAGGAGCAAAGTAAAGACACATGGTTGTTACCGAGTAGGGGCACAGCGTGCTCTCTGTCGTGCCTGCTGTGGTGTGTTTTTGCCCAGACCTCCCACAACTGTGAAAGCATGTCCATCTCATACAGAGCAGCTGGAATAACAGCCCACCTCAAACACTGTGTATTGTACCTCTTCTATGTTCAAATCTATCACAGTTCATTGTCTTAAGAAATTTAAAACTTGCCTTAGCCTAGAGATTTTAAGTCAGCCGTGGGCAAACTACGGCCTGCGGGCCAGATTCGGCCTGTTTGGAATGAATAAAAAAAAGACCGTACCCTTTTATGTAATGATGTTTACTTTGAATTTATATTAGTTCACACAAACACTCCATCCATGCTTTTGTTCCGGCCCTCTAGTCCAGTTTAAGAACCCATTGTGGCCGAAACCGGTTTGGCTCAGTGGATAGAGCGTCGGTCTGTGGACTGAAGGGTCCCAGGTTCGATTCCAGTCAAGGGCATGTACCTGGGTTGCGGGCACATCCCCAGTAGGAGATGTGCAGGAGGCAGCTGTCAATGTTTCTCTCTCATCGATGTTTCTAACTCTCTATCTCTCTCCCTTCCTCTCTGTAAAAAATGAATAAAACATATTTTTTTAAAAAAAGAACCCATTGTGGCCCTTGAGTCAAAAAGTTTGCCCACCCCTGTTTTAAGTACTTCTGATGCCTCAATTGTATCAACCCTAGTCCTTGTTGTTGCCTTAACAGCTCCATTATTTTCCCTGGAGAACTTCCCCATTTTTTTATACTTCTTTACATACCCTCTCTTCAGTTCATATGATGATTTCTCCCCAGGTTCTTCATCAACCTAAACTTGCTTTACTATACAGCTCTAATTAATTAGACTCCACCTTCAAATACTGCTTCATAGGTAGAGTAAGAACTTATGACAGTATATTCCAAAATTTGACCTCTCCTCTTTTGTGCTCATGCATTTTTCATTTTTAAAGATAATTTACATTGCCATATACTTTGTTTTTACATATGTTACAAATACTAGTAAGCACAAACTACATGCCTATTGATCTTGTAAGACAATTTTCTTTTTGAGTAATTAAAAATGAGAAAAAATGAGTTTTCCTTTATCATTCCTTGAATTGTAGGTCTGCGGGCAGCAAATTCCCTCAACTTTTGTTTGTCTGAGGAACTCTTGATTTCTTCATTTTTGAAAGGTATTTTCGGAGGAAACCAAGATGGTGGCATAGGTAAACACCCGAGATTGCTGCCTCGCACAACCACTTCAAAAATACAACTAAAAGACAGAACGGACATCATCCAGAACCACAGGAAGTCTGGCTGAGTGGAAATTCTACAACTAGAAGGAAAGAGAAAAGCATACCGAGACTCAGAGGAGGTGCGGTGCGAAAGTAAAATACAAAGGTGCGGAGGTGCATGTGGAGAGGTGTGGCGGCTGAGGTCACGATTATCTTTTTCAATCGGGAGGGAGTCTCAGGCTCTGAGCTCCAGTTCCAGGCAAGTCTCTGGGGACCCTGACTCATACAGGAGAAATGGGACTGTCTGGCATCAGTCGGAACTCGAGGGCAGCTTTCTCTCGGAGGCACATGCAGCGATTGCCAGGGCCTCTGAGGACAGGACTGAGAGCAGCCATACTGCTCGCTCCGCCTGCCCTGTTGATCCCCTGGGGCTCCGCCCCACCCAAGCCATGCATGGAGACTTTTGCAAATGAAAGGCCCGGCCCTTTCTAACCTGAAAATTACTTAACAAACTGCAGCTGCCCAAGGCCCCAGGGCAACTTGCATTGCTTTACAGCTGGTTGTCTATCAGGAGCTTTTACAGACATGAGAAACTGAAAACTCAGGTTTTTGTGTAAGTATGAGTCTAACAATTAAAAGAAGAATAGAAACAGAAAAAAAAGGCAATGAGGAAAATGATTGCTTCAGTGGCCCAGACTGTGCTAAGCACTTAATATCCATTATCTTAATATTTCTTTACAACAGTGAGATCAGAACCCTTCCCATATTAGAGAAAACCTGGGCTTGGAGAGGTTAGCAAATGGCAGAGATAAGAGTCAAGTCTGACCAACACTAAAACCGAAAATTCAGACCAAGGCAGCCAGACAATAGGGAAACATCTCCTCCAAAACCTAACACTTCCACTTGCTGACTGCTGGAAATGGAGGCCCTCATACACCAAGAATTGAAAAGATACCACCAGCTACCTAGTTCCTCTTTCAGAAATGAATCTGCCAGAGTTCATATCCATCCTAACCAACGATATATTTTCTACACAATTATTCAAAGTATATAAGGTAAGTATATAATTCCTAGATGATTTGTCTTTGTGGTCAAATTTAGTATTACATTAGTGCTTTTGCTTAAAGTCCTTCCATAGAAAAAGATATATCTACAGGTATCTCAACATGTATTAAACTATCTGACAGAAACATGTTACATTTTTACTTAAATGAGTATGTGGAGAGTTGGTATTATCTATGAATTTTTCTTTAAATGAACAGATTTGCTTTTTTGAGGTTCTAATTAAGCTCTCTAAATGTCTGTAATTAGATAACAGTGCCTTCTATTTCACTAAGATTCAACTTCATCTCCAATTTAATTATTTTTCTTTGTTTTTAAAAGGTACATACATAACAGATTCTAAAGAGAAATCTTAATTTGGGGTTGAGGTCTTCTTCTGGTATTAGGAAAGGGCAGAAGCTTGGGGCATAAATAGATGAATTAGCTGAAGTGGGAGAAATTCCCTTCCTTTCAAAACCATGATGATAGTTAAAGCCATATAATGACTTATTGAAACTATCTGTGCCCCAAGCTTCTACCCTTTCCTAACAGCTGAAGAATCACAACTTGAAGAACCTAAATTTAAGACTCTAGAATCCTTCATCTCCAATTTAATTATTTTTTTTCTCTGCTTTTAAATATATCTAGATCTATCATATTTT
>NW_006299220.1:472833-488843 GCF_000327345.1 Myotis davidii | reverse complement strand
CATCAAACCAGTATTATATGAAATGCTGAAAGGTATCCTTTAAGAAGAGGAAGAAGAAGAAAATGGTAAAGATACAAACTATGAACAACAAATACACATCTATCAACAAGTAAATCTAAAAATCAAGTGAATAAATAATCTGATGAACAGAATAAACTTGTGATTATAATAGAAACAGGGACATAGAAAGGGAATGGACTGACTATTCTTGGGGGGGAATGGGGTGTGGGGGATGCAGGAAGAGACTGGACAAAAATCGTGCACCTATGGATGAGGACAGTGGGTGGGGAGTGAGGGCGTAGGGTGGGGTGGGAACTGGGAGGAGGGGAGTTATGGGGGGAAAAAAGAGAAACAAATGTAATAATCTGAACAATAAAGATTTAATTAAAAATAAAATAAAATAAAAATTCCAAGGATAAAAAAAAAAGGAAGGTATTTTCACTGTGTACAAAGTTCTTTGTTGACTCTTTTTTTTTTTTCATTTCAGCACTTTAAGGATGATACTTTATTGTCTTTTGGGTTGAAAATTTTCTGACAAGAAGTGTGCTGCGATTCTTATCTTTGTGCCTCTGTATAAAACATGTCTTTTTTCCTCTGGCTGCCTTCAAGATCTTCTCTGTCTATTATTTGCAGCAGTTTAATTATTATATGTTCAGATGTTTTGTTTGTTTTTGTATTTACCCTGCTTGATGTTCTTTTTTCACTTTTCTTTCCTTCTGAATTTCAGTTTGGGTAATTTCTATTGACCTGTCTTTGATGGTCACTGATTTTTTCCCTTGGCTGTGTTGAATAAAATTTCTTCATGATTTTTAGAAAAGTAACATCATAAAACAACATGATAAGTGCTATCGAGGAGGTATTTATAAGTTGCTATAGGAACACAAAAGAGGAAGGTTTCATAGAGACTATGACATTCAAGTTAAGTTTTAAAGAGTGAATAGGAATTCTCCAAGGGTAAAAAGTATGCAAAACAGCATCTTTTACAAAAGCACAGAGGTATGAAACTGCATCCCTCACTTACGGAACCATTAGTACTTCAATAGAGTCAGAAAGAAACATGGTAAAATAGATTGACATTCATGCGAAGGTATCTTCACATTATTTAAGCAGTAGAGAAACAATGAAGGATTTTAAGAAAAGCAGTGAGTTATTGTAGCAATGCCAGCAAGAAGATATGGGAAGGGGGTGGACACTAAATGCAAGATGTAGCAGAAGAATAAAGAGGAGAAGCCAACCTGAAGATATTTCTAGAAGTTAGGATGATGAGAACTTGGGCACCAAAGTTTTTGACATGGGCCCCTCAGGAGATGGTGTTGACATTTAGTGAGGTGAAGAATGTAGGATAAAGGCAGTGTGGAGAAGGGCAGAAGTTGTAAATTCGGTCTTGAACAGGTTGTGTTAAATTGGCCACGGGACATCCAAGTAGAGAGGACTCTCAGAAAGTCTGATATATTGTTTTTTTTTTTTCTTGGAGAACCAAGATGGCGGCATAGGTTAACGCCGGAGTTTGCCGCCTCGAAATTTATAAGTTGCTATAGGAACACAAAAGAGGAAGGTTTCATAGAGACTATGACATTCAAGTTAAGTTTTAAAGAGTGAATAGGAATTCTCCAAGGGTAAAAAGTATGCAAAACAGCATCTTTTACAAAAGCACAGAGGTATGAAACTGCATCCCTCACTTACGGAACCATTAGTACTTCAATAGAGTCAGAAAGAAACATGGTAAAATAGATTGACATTCATGCGAAGGTATCTTCACATTATTTAAGCAGTAGAGAAACAATGAAGGATTTTAAGAAAAGCAGTGAGTTATTGTAGCAATGCCAGCAAGAAGATATGGGAAGGGGGTGGACACTAAATGCAAGATGTAGCAGAAGAATAAAGAGGAGAAGCCAACCTGAAGATATTTCTAGAAGTTAGGATGATGAGAACTTGGGCACCAAAGTTTTTGACATGGGCCCCTCAGGAGATGGTGTTGACATTTAGTGAGGTGAAGAATGTAGGATAAAGGCAGTGTGGAGAAGGGCAGAAGTTGTAAATTCGGTCTTGAACAGGTTGTGTTAAATTGGCCACGGGACATCCAAGTAGAGAGGACTCTCAGAAAGTCTGATATATTGTTTTTGAGATTCCATAGAGAGGCCGAGGAGAAGGGAGGTGAGCCAAGAGAGAAACTAAGAATGACAACACCAGGTCTGAGAGGAGAAACAGCCCACAGAAGGTGAGGAAAGGGCATACTTTTGGGGCAAGCAATTGTCACATCACTTTGAACATTCAAGTAGAATTATGTAATTGCTAATTTCAGCTTTACTACAGAGCAATGCTATTTAATGGTGTCACTTTTTAAAAAATATATTTTTTATTGACTTCGGGGAGGAAGGGAGAGGGAGAGAGAGATAGAAACATCAGTGATGAGAGAGAATCATTGATCGGCTGCCTCCTGCACACCGCATACTGGAGATCAAGCCCACAACCCGGGCATGTGCCCTGACTTGGAATTGAACCACAACCTCCTGATTCATAGGTTGACGCTCAACCACTGGGCCATGCTGGCCGGGCTTTGCCAGTGTCACTTGATGAAAATGGAACTCCTGTTTATTTCTCACTTTATCCATATTCGTTTAACGTTGGCTGACATTGTACAACCTTTCTAGTAAATACGACACCAAAATGCCATGGTTCTTTTTGGGAATCAAAGAGAGAAAAATAAATCAAAGAGAAGACCCATAGGAATAGCTCCACACATCACTGATCAAGGCAGTAATAATAATAATAATAATAATAAAAAAGTAAGACCGTCTTTTTCTGGCATTGAGTGCACTGAAGTTTTCACTTCTTAGCTTGGTTTTGCATCAGCTGCGGACATAGTAGGCGCCTTCCCCAAGTCCGTCAGCACCTGCCTCAAAACACTTGCCCTCCCTCTTGATTTGCATTAAGTGATTAAGTGGGTACGATAAGAGAAGGATGGAGCCTGAACCGTGGGGCAGTAGACTCTAAATCAAATTAACGTCATGCTCCCTAATTATTGTTCAGTGTCTGGAGTCTCAAGTGACACAAACCAGTGGTGCCCTCATGAAACTGCTCAGTTTTCATGCAGCGCCAGAAGTCTGAGGCTGTGGTGAATGTGTTAAACACGGAGGCATGACTTTTACTGCTGTTTTTTACCCCCCTTAGGAAACTGTGAAATCTTTAGCTAGTACACAAATCTCTACGAACTAAAACACAGCTCTTGAGTAGTTGACAATGCATTTGTGTCTATGTACGCTCACTTGAGCATCACAGTTAATATCTAGTGAAATAGATATTAACATGACTTATTCATTTCCCAAGATTAGAAAACAGGTTCCGAAGTGATTAGGACACATAGGTAGCAAGTGGCAGGGTTGAGAGTCATTCCCAGTCTTCCAAATTCCAAACCACGGTCCTTTTCTCACACGACGGTGTCTCCTTTATGAAACGAACCCTTTGGATCTGTTTGCTTATTGCAGCCTCTCTAACTAGCTGCACTCTATTATGTGGGCATAGAAAAGAAGCAGCTAGTGCAGCAAGAAGAAGATCCAGTTTCCCAGCCTTACAGATGATCTATGCACAATATGCCCAGGCAGGGACCTAGGAAGCACCCTAAATAAAGAGCTGAAAATTCAGTCCATCAAAATATTTGGGACCTAGAGCAACCCTAAGAACAAAAACAAACAAATGTACAAACAAAAATCTCTTCTCACATCGAACAAGACACGAAGAGAATGTAGCTGGGGCACAAAGCATCAATACTGCAGAGACATCCCAGTATTATCTCCTTTAGGCCTGGCCCGGCAGCTCCCCAGCACGCAGCCCTCACCTCCTTTTCCCTGCATTTAAAGCGGATACTGCTGGGCACTCTAATAGAGCTTTCATTGCTCACCTGCTTCAGCACAGCGTCTGGGTGGGCTGCTCAGTAAGCTTTGCATGTCAGATACAATATTTTGGCACTCCTGCGTTAGGTCAATGATCTGAACGGCTTTGCTGGCTTTGCGGGTGCCAAGAGCACAGGTTTTGACTGGCTTGAATCACAGAGCTCCTTCTCTTTAGCTGCTGGCCAAGGACTTTCAATAGCCTCAGTTTTCTCATTTATAAAATGGCACTTAACAACACCTTAAAGCACAGTGTTAGTGAGAAGACCAAATGAGATGATAAATAGGGGTTGCTTAGCTCATTGCCTGGCACATCAGAAACACAGAGGAAATAGTGACCTTATTATTGATGTTACATAAGGCCCATGTAAAAAGGAAGATTAATTTTATGAGTTTGATAGGCATGCACTTACTAATATTGCTAAAATTGAGGAATCAGATAAACGTAATGAACATGGAAATAATGCATTACCTGCTTTTGCAATGATAATTTCGAGTCTCTCTATTACATATTAACTCCATAAAACAAAACTGTCCTTATGAAAAACTAGTCTCAAGAATAAAGCATAATTGGAAGGGATTTGGTAAACCGGACCTATTGGCTTCATATTTTCCTGGTTCTTAAAAAAAGCATTACTTCAATTGTCATGAAAGAACTGTAATAGATAGCTTTAGCCCAAAAGGAAATTCTTATTTGGGAGGATTTCATGATAATGACTTGAAGAATTAACTGATCCCTTGACTAGCAAGCAAGGTAGAAGCAAAAGCATAAAAACAAGGCCAGAGGCATTTTGCTTGGCTACGAAAACTAATGGGAACTGTTCAAAGACAGACTCCCACAGCTCTTCTGGAGTTGTTGAATTTTCAAAGTGATTTGCTTACCCATTTTAAATTATTATGAGATAGTACTGAGAATGGCAAGCAAACAAGAAGTTAAAATTAAATTCCATATTTTTGGTACATGCTTGGTCAAGAAACTGAGACACCAATCTAATTTCTGTTGAGTGTTTACAGACTCCAAGCTAGAATTTGTTCAGTTGGAAAATGATGGTGTTCTAAATGGAAATTGCAGAAATGACACATTTAGCCAATAGATGTATTTTTTATTGGCCGAAAGACATGCATACACTTTCTTGGGCAATTTTTTATGTTATTTAGAATAATATTTTAAAATATACTATTCTGAGGTACTGATTGCAATGTAATGTTTAAGATTTAGAAGTTTAACCCAGCCAGTGTGGCTCAGCGGTTGAGTGTTGACCCAGGAATTAAGTGGTCACTGTTCAAGTTCAGGTCAGGGCACATGCCCTGGGTTGCAGGCTCTTTCCTAATAGAGGGCATGTAGGAGGCAGTCAATCAATGATGTTCTTCTCTCATTGATATTTCTATTTTTCTATCCCTCTTCCTTCCTCTCTAAAAATCAATTAAAAACATATTTTTAAAAAAGATTTAGGAGTTAATTTTAAAATAGAAAATATATTCACTTCATCACTTTCAATTTAATTCAGAGAGTACACAACTAAATTTTGAATAATGATCTGGTAATTGGATGACTATTAAGGAGTCTAGTCAATGACAAGTTTATTAATTATTTACTTTTCAACTCAAATATTACTGTATTACTACATGTTAGATTTCTATTATAATGATGGACAAGATAGAGTCCTCTTCAAAGAACTTACAGTTATAAGGTCAAGAAAACAAATTATCTACCAAAAAAGGTTACATTAAATGACATTCAAGTCTATGTCTCAACTACAAAATATTTAAAAAAAAATGATAGTACTCAATGCTGGCAAGAATGCAATAAGATGGGGACTCTTGGTATATATCTGGTCGGTGTATACACTGTTAAACGCTTAATTTGGAAATTAATTTTGCAATATTTATCAAGTCTAAAAAGAACCAGAAATTTCACTTCTTGAAAATAATTCTGAAAAAAAAATGAAAAGTGTGGACATGGATAAACAAAGCTGCTTGTCATATCTTTATAATGGTAAAAACCTGGAATTCTAAACACTAAAAAAAAAAAAAAAAATGGCTAAGCACATTAGCTAGATCTCTACAACAGAATACAAAGCAGCCCTAAATGGTATTTATGAGGGCTCTTTAACTGGTAAATACTCATGCAAAAAGCCTAAGAACAAAAATTAGACACTCAGTTATGTACATGGTGCTTTCATTTTGTATGTAATCATATATTTAGTTCTTTATATTTTTACTGAGAAGAATGTCAAAATGTTTGGAAATGTGGCTGCAGATTTTTTTCCAGTGGCATTCAGGTGACTGGGGACTTCCCAGAGTTCCTTTTACCAAATGCAACTTTTTCTCATGAGTAATTCTGTGTCCCTATATATCCAAAGTGATTTATAGATAATTTTCCTTGATCAAAGCGAGAAAAGGTTTAAAAATTCACTCGTACACGTTAGCATTTTGACATGACTAAGTTAAATGTATTAAACATGCCTAAGAGTCATTCTTCTGTTTTAGAATAGTAAGTGTAAAGACTGAATTACAAGCCCAGCTTTGTTAGGAATTCTATTCTCTTTTGTTCCTCAGAAAGCTTAACTTTAACAATATTTTTTTCCCATGAAAAAGGTCTGAGAAAATGCGTGGGAAGTCCTTGAATGCTGAACTTTGGTGTTTCAGTGCTCAGCAGAGAAGTGTTAGCATGATTGGGCTAAGCTCCTGCATTTTCAGGGCTGTTATTATGAAAGACGAAATGACATGCATGTCTCTTCATTGTGCTACTTTTGTTAGAATTTTTTAAAAGCACTTTCTAAATTTCACTGTAAGATTTCAAAGGAAATATTTTTTTTTAAAAAAAATCTAGTGGTAGCATTCACGGTCTGGTGTCAGTGAATAAACATGTATGAATGGGTGGTTTCTTTGTGGTTTATCAGAGATGAGCACAGGCTCACCGAGCCGGCGGCACTAACGAGCATTAGCAGTGAGAACATAAACACAGTCCAGAGCAGACGGGGAGAGACCTGAGGCTCAGGGGGCACCTGCTTCCAGGAGCAGCTCAGGCCTCTTGTCCCAGCTCCTTTCTGAGGGGGCCGAGCAGCCTGGAGGGCAAGTCAAACCACACAATTCTGTCTTGTCAATCCCTCGTCTTTCTCCCAGGGTGGACCCTCCCCCTCCTCTCCAACGGAAGGTTAATAGGTATCAGAAGGTAGTAACTAAAAATTCCCCTCCCTCCCCCTCCATTATTCTCTAGTTTGCACACCGAAAACCAAGTAGTAAATGTGTCCAGCAGTTATTAAACACTAGGCTCCTCAGAAAAGTTATCGTTTTAAGTCCTCCTAACCTGTGGAGTAGGAGTTATTATTTCTGAAGAGAAATAAAGCTGACCCCAGGGGAAGGGAAGCTGCTCCAATGTAATGTGGGTGGTGACAGAGCCTCCCTGGAGCACAGGCTGGCTGACTTGGACGTCACATTCCTTTACCCTCTTCTTTCAAGTGGACTCTCAAATGTCTGGGGGGTAAGCAACCGTGAGAATGAAAGTGAACCAGATCGGGGACCTCAGACAGAAAGGGACTCACGAGCAGGCCTAGAAGTGCCATCGAATCAACTTGAGGCTTGGGCTACCTCCTCTGATACCCCTGTTCCAAACAGCACCCTGAGGGCTGTAAAATAGTTTCCTGCCTGGAGATCTCTAGGCTTGTGGGGAATCTATAAGGTCGGGCCCCTGCTCCCTTTTGCCTATCTAGACAGACTAGACAGCCAACTCCTAGACAAGCTCCTTTAGAGTAATCCACAGAAACATGCTCTTGGAAGGAGTGGTTCTCAACCTTCGTAATGCCGCGACCCTTTAATACAGTTCCTCATGTTGTGGTGACCCCCAACCATAAAATTATTTTCGTTGCTACTTCATAACTGTAATTTTGCCACTGTTATGAATCGTAATGTAAATATCTGATATGCAGGATGTATTTTCATTGTTCAGGACCCACAGGTTGAGAACCGCTGCCTAAGGAATGCCAAGAAGGGCTCCTGGTGATGTGAGAACTAGAGTTAGGAATAAAAGCGCATTATCATGAACCAGAGCCTAAGCAGAATTCTGATTGCAAGAGAGAGAGAGAAGCCACTTGTCAGGATGAAGATGTGAGAATGGAAAGAGAGTTTGGATATTTAAGTCTCCCCATGCCCACATCCTCTTGTTCCACGTGGGATGGAGTCAGCAGGTAATAAAAAGTGACATTCAGCCACGCATAAAAGATGAAAACAAATAAAAAAGCAGACTGGTAAAGGAAGGCTTTGGAAAGGACTTGTAGGACAAAGCATGGCAGTCATTGTTAACTTCAGGATGATGATGGACAGCCCGAACAACCCCAGAAGTACCAGTACTTGAATGGCTAAGGAAGCACTGGGCTGTTGTGAAGCGATGCCCAGCCAGGAGGAAGGGTCCGGGAGCCTGGAGCCCAGGCTGCTGGCTGTGCCCTGCGTGGCAGGCTTGCTGAGTTGCACTGGGCCAGGAGTGGGAGGCTGCTGTCTCCTTTCCTCCCACCCTCTGGCTTGCCAATACAAGACACTGTACTAAATGGAAGAGTGACTGAGAGGAGGAATGTCATTCAGTATTTCTACCCCATCCATTGGCCCTTCTGACCATCTTGACTCCTCTGAAGTTTTCAAACCCCATTCAACTAAGATACAATGGATTATTCATTTGTCACACGTGAAGTTGGAAAATTAATTGCAATCCAAACTCCCCTGTCTGCGATTTCTTCTGCTTGGTGTGAAAGGCTACTCGGAGAGAGCCTGCGAGGCTGTGAGGCTGCTGAGATTCTGTGACAGAGACACCGTGGGGATGATACGCTACAGGCTGAAAGGTGGAATTTGCTTCCTCTCAGCTTTTAGATGTGGGGCTTATTCACTTTTCAGTGACTTGTGGGGAAACGTGTCAGGCAGCCAAGCTCACTGCTGGAATCCTCCACGGGGCTGGAGGTGAAGTGTCACAACAAAAGCTGTGTACCCAATGGGACAGGCGTGGGCAGGTGAGGGCCAGTGGGGAGGGGCAGGCCCTGCAGGGGCAGCTGCCTCACCTCCAGTCCCAGCCGCTCTGCCAGCTGCTCCATTGCCTCAGCCTCAGTCTGCGAAGACAGAAACCTGCTGCTGAGAAAAGTTTCCCCCAACGGCATGGGAGGCCGTTTCGGGAAGAAAAGCACTATGGGGAAATTACGTGGCTTTCCCAAAGCAGATATAATTGCTATGTCACAATAATAGTAAATGCCGTAACGGAAACGGCATGTACTGGCAGTGGCTTTAAAGTGTGGTTTTTGGAAGAGCATGGCTGCACTCTAAATTCCAAAACTTGTGTGTTTTCCTTTAATGATTTTTGATGAATTCATCCCAAATGCTTTTGTCAAAATGCCTCCTGATGCTACTTAAATGGTTACAGCCTTTTACAAGTAATAATTACTTCTGAAGCAAAATACAATTATTTCCTTGTAATTCAGATAACTCTGATATAATAGGTTCTTGTTTTAAGGAATTTGTGTTTATCATTTTCATATTATACAAAAGGTAGTACAGTCTCATTTTGTCTTCAGACAGATAGATGGAAGAGGCCAAAATTACTGAATCTCTCATGCTGACCTGATACAAAGGAAATACAAAGAGTATATGTGTGATAACTGAGATGACAACAGAAGATTGTATTATCGTGAATAATTTAGGTGAGCCTGTGGCATTACAAGAGATATGTAAAGATGACTTATTTGAAGATGAAAATTAGGGAGAGATTAAAACTAGTGTCTGTTTTCATTGAAAAAGCAATTTGCATATATAATATTTCCTTAAAAATTTAGATTGCTATCTATGTTTTAAAAGTAGATCTTGCTAGCATGTATATTCTTTTGAATACACTTGAGGTTATGTATCGGAGAGAGCCTTGATATTAGATTAGTCTTGGCTCCAGATCTGGCTTATCTTGTAGCATCTGATTTGGGAAAAGCCATTTAACCTCTCTGAGCCTCAGTGTTAGCACCTGTAAAATGGTTAACAAAACCTCCTTTGAATATCGATGAAAATGAGCATTATTTCAATGTTCATAGCCTGATATTCATTGCAAATAGTATAGGTTGATTAAGGAGTAATGAATGACCATTGATTGTTGAATGGAACTGGATCCTCAAACTAAGACTACATCTATTAATCTTTGGAGATGTTTGTATAATTATTGAAGTATTATCACATTATTCAATCAGCTGGAGACAGAGCTGTCTATAATACATGTCACAAGCTCTGGAGAAGAATTCGTTTTGGAACCGTAGGCCAAGAGCAAGGAACTTCAGAGTCTGAGCATTTCTCAACTTCTCACAGACCACTGACATTTAACAATGATGGGTGAATGGCTAATGTGCATCAAGGTCATTATTTAAGTCATAAAAAAACCCCCACTCAGTCCTCTGCTTGGAAAACATGAACCCAAGAGCCAATTTGAAATCACTCAGTAATCTATCAACATTTTAGCCCAGTCCTTAATGGTGCTTTACTATATATTGGGGAGAGTGAAAAGAAAAGTGATGAAGGTATACTAGAAGGTAATAAAAGTCCTGGAGGAAAATAAAGCTGGTGAAGGGGAGAGGGATTGTGGGTGAAGAGATGCTGCCATTTTGAATAGTGGGTCAAGTAAGAGCTCAATGCGAAGGCAACGCCTGAGAAAGACTTGAAGAGGGTAAGAAAGAAGCCAGGAGGATATGAAGAAAGAGCGTTCCAGGCATAGGGAACAGCAGAAGCAAGGTTCTGTGGGGAAATGGTGCCTGGAGTGTTTGGAGAGGGAGGACCGTGAGCAAAGTTGAATAATCAAATTAAGTAGGCGGCTGCGGTCAGAGAGGTAACAGGACCACATCAAACATAGGGCCAAGTGGGCCAAGGTAAAGACGTTGGTTTTTACTCTGAGAGGAGACACCCTGACACCCGATGAAGGATTTCAGCAGGGGATGACATCTTCTGTTAGCTTTTTAAAATGTTTTCTTGGACTGTTAAGTGGCTAGTCTGTAGGGAGGGGTGGGGGAGTGGGCAGGCAAGGTTGGAAACAGGGAGACCAGTTAGGAGGCGATTCTGATAAACCTGTAGAGAGATGGGGTGGTGGCGGTGAAGGTTCTGAGAAGCAGTGGGATTTTGCAGGAAAGCCAATAGGATTGAATGAGATTAGAGAGGAGAGAGGAATTAAAGCGTACAAAGCCTGAGATGACTCTTAGGCACCTAAATGGAGATATTGAGTGGGCGTTAAGTCCAGTGTTCAAGGAAGAGATTGTACTTGGAAAAATAAATTTGAGAGTTAGTAGTGTATAGAGAATCTATAGACATAAGGTGGATGAGATCACCAGGAAAGTGAATATATCTTTGATGAATATTCTTATTCATGAACACTTAGCCTTGTCTATGGTCATTTCACCAGGACTGATTTTTAGGAGTGAAATTATTGGGTCAAAAGGCATACACAAGGCTCTGGATACATATTGCCAAATTACTTTCAGGGTAGCAACAATTTATATTACCAGCCAACACTGGATATTATACTTTAATCTCTTTTAATTTGACACATCTATGGTGTCTTATTTTTATTTTTCTGATGATCAGTGAAGTAAAGACTTTGTATAATGTATTTGTTGCTCATTTTTATTTTTTTCTGCGCACTGGCTGCTAACCTCTGGCTTAGAGTAAGTTTTCTGTCGGGGTACTTTTTAAAAATTGTAATTTATCACTTTATTATTTTAATTATTTATGATACCTTTTAAAAACATGTACAGGATATGGAAGTATAAGCCAAGAAGAGGGATGAAACTGATGCCATCGTGGTCTTTCTAGTAACGAGTGAGTTGTGATGTCCCAGGGCATTTTATATGCCTGGGCAGGTCATGGCAGCTGTGATATTGGGATTTAGACTAAGAAATGTGTATGTGCTCTCTGTCACTGTTTCTGGAACGGAACTCCTAAAACACTTGGAATTTCCTAGGTGCTGAGAATGGGCAAGGTGTCTTTCCTCTGCTAATGGAGACTTTTGGACCACACCTCAAGACAGGGCCTGTTTGCCAGGAGAACCAACCGTGAGATTAGAGGGTTGAAAATTTCAGTCCCACCACTGACCTCCAACCCGCAGGGAGGAAAGAGGGGCTGGATGAGCTAGTCACCAATGCCCAACCCAAGTCCATCTCTTGCTTTGTTAATGCAGCCCCTGGTTCTGACCAAGTTATTTAGCTTTGGACAACTTTTGATAACATTAATTCCCAGTAGACTTCATGGAAGGAGGAAAAAAGACTGCCACTGAAATTAACAGTTTTTTGACAAACCATGAAATGAAATAAACAGTGTCGAGAAAAGCTAGTGAGTATCTGGGGCGAAGTGTTACAAAGAGTTCAAGTAAGCTTAATGTGTACTTTTCCCTGATGAAAAACATTTTATTGGTTTCCTGTAGGCTGTGCTTTATTAATTTGAGCTGAATTCTCCCACTTCTTATTTATGTGGACTGGCTGACTTTACTGTTATATTTGTTCTTCAGCTGATGTAGTTTTTATGTATTTATTTTAGATTGACAGAAATATATGTTATAGTAGAAAAACTTGTAGAAAAAGAGAAGTAGCTAAAAATCATTCATTATTCACAGACATAACAAAACACATAATTTTTCCATAGAATGTGATCATTATACAAAAATACTTCTTAAGTGCTGTAGCAAAAAGTTTTAATTTTTTGCTGTGTAAATTAACAGAATCTTAAGGAGTTTTCTCATTTTATAATTCTTTTTCTTTTGAGCCCAGGGAATTTTTTTTCCTCCATAAAAATACTAGTTTTAATTTAAACCAATCATTATACATGGTCTAAGTTTACAAAAATAGGCTCTTTCTCCCCCCCCTCCCTTTTTTTGATGGGGACTTAAAATCTATTCAACTGGCAAATTACATTATTGTGGGTAAAATTATAATTATGTTTGACGTAAGAAAAAATAATTCTCTGAAGCATGACTCATTTTAAAATTGAAAGAGCCAAGGATAGAAGGAATTCAAGATCTGAGAACCTTTTAAATAATTAAGGCAAAGTTCTACTGCAGTCAAAAGGAGAGTGTAACCCTCTGCTTCTCTTGCATGTTTTTATGTTTTGGCTTCATCTCGGGACCAGACTGTACAATCTCTGGTATGAGGCTCTGTCTCTTCTGGATCCCCAGTGACCTTCAGAGTGCTCTGTAGATGTGTAATACAGAGGGGCCTCTGACTCCACAAGTCATGTGGATCAGAATAGATCATAATTTCATTTGTGTGCTCTGTAAGTGACTTTCAAGGGACTCTCACATTTTCTTCTAATTTGAGCTTTGTGGCAATTCTGTGAAGTAGAAACACTAGGCCATTGTTACTGAGGGTTCAAGGGGCTACATAAATTGCCCAACCAATGTCTTGCAAACATACTCATGATATAATTTTAAGTTAAAAAAAATTAGAGCAAAGCACAGTATGATTTCAGCAACCAACCATATTGTCAAAATATCATAGAAAAACACAACCATATTCCAAAATATCATGGAAAAGACCCCAAATGTTAGCAATGGTATTTCTGGATTGCAGAATAATGGATGATTTTTATTTTCTCCTTATAATCATCTGCATTCTTCACCCCCAACACCCACCCACACATGGGCACGCACGTGCATGAACACACACACACACACACACACACACACACACACACACACAAACCTCTCCATAAATGCTATGTTTTAAAATGGAACTACAAGATTTTTACATAAAAAGAATGAAAAAGAGAAGTAAATAGGACTCCATTTTTTTCTTTTCTTGATAGAAACCTGAAGGCTGCTCATCCTTCAGGCTGCTCTGCGTGCCAATGCTGAAGAGCTACAGGATGGAAAATAACATAGCATGCATCTGCCAAGACAGATTTGTGGCTGACATTTCTCCTGAAAAACATGTCTATGAAAATAAGTAGCTGTTGGTGGTGTCTCCTGATGTAGTCATGTTGAAAAGTAAATGAGTAGGTTTCAGAACTGGGTTTTAGCTTTCTCGAGAAGCCCATCACTTTGAATGGATATACTTTAGATGTGACTGAGCATGTGCCAGAGGGGAGGGTATCACCGGGCACATGACATCTTCCTAAAACATAGTCCCATGATTGTCCAGCATATTGAAGCGCTCAACACATGTAAGCTACTATACATTATTATTAGTTAGTACATATTTTTATTAAACTTCTAAGTGTTACAGGGCAGGGACTACAGAATACACTATTGATTATGGATATTATTTTTTTATATATGTATTTTTTTCCTGATTTCAGAGAGGAAAGGAGAGGGAGAGAGAGATAGAAACATCAATGATGAGAGAGGATCACTGATTGGCTGCCTCCTGCACGACCCCTACTGGGGATAGAGCTGGAAACCCGGGCATGTGCCCTTAACCAGAATTGAACCTGGAACCTTCAATCCCAAGGCCAATACTCTATCCACTGAGCAAACCAGCTAGGGCAAGATATCATTTCTTTAACTGCCCAGGTCATCTGGGTAATTTATTAAAATTATTTCTAATCCTTAATTAATCTTGCAAGTCAGTTAACTTCATCCCCATTTTATAAATCAGGACACTCCAGCTGAGAGATAGAGAAATTTGCCAGGATTCAAACCTTGGTCTTTGTGACTTCAAAGCCAGGTGTTGGCCCACCACGCCACACTAAGTTTTGCTCAATGTCATATTTATGGTTGAGTCCTTTGCAGCATTTCCCCAGCACGGGGTTCCTTAGAATATTTTAGAAATTGAGCAGTGACACAGGCATGAACAAAATTATGAAACTGGCAGTCCTACCTGGTATTCCTGGTGTCTACTGAGAACACCCTTAGGGAGGGAGAAGGAGGGGAATCCACGAAGGGAATGAAAGCAAAATTGCAAGAAGAAAAGTGGAGAGAGAGACATCAGCACCAAGAGTCTTGAAAATAGCTTCTGAAGGGCATTTATAGGTGGTGACTGGTTTGGCAACACTTCTTTGAGACTGCTGAGCTGCGTTCAGTTTTCTCAGTTCATCATTTCATAGCCGCTGCAGCAGCCACCCTCCTAAGACTTAAGAAATGCCACTGGAATATAGAAATTTCTCTCTTGTCAGAAATCCAATATAATAAAAGAACCAGGAAAAGAAAGCAACACAACACATGTGGTTGCTATAGCACCAGTACTTTGCCCAGTGCAGGGACAATATCATCAAAATAATAATACCAACAACAGCCAGGTCTAATCAGTGCTTTCTTTGTACCTTTGTACATATTATGAGATTCCATTTTCAGATGTAATAATTGAGGCCCTGAGAGTTCAGAAGTAAGAGGTCAAGAGCTGGTTAATGGCCTAAAACCATGATCAGTTTGTCTCTGACCACTGAGTTTTTTTAAATAACTGACCCTGTTTTTCTCCTGTGACAAATGGTCCATTTGTCTGTCATGTTCCTTTTTTTCTTCTTCTAGATTTCTTCTCTTTATAACTGAAAATCCAGGATGTGATTAGGTTGGTTGAAATCTATGTTTTAGTCAATAAATATTTACTGAGCACCTACTATGCAGCAGGCAGTGTTCTAAGAGTTTTGGATATAGTGGTAAAGAAATCAGTCAACATACTTTCCCTCCTCGAGCTTTTATTTCAGTGAGACAGCATATTCTTTCTGAAATCTGCATTATTTGAAAACTTGTAACTTACTTTATAAGACTGTGGAACAAGAAAATAAAAATCTTATGTGAAATTTAATACTTAAATTTTGAACCAAGTCTCCTATCACTTAAAAGGAAAGCAAAGCATGTTTTTTTGCAATGTAAAGACTAGAATTCTTAAGAGGTATTGCCTCAGAGTAATTGCAGAGAAGATGTGACAAAAGGTTTTCAAGCTGAAAAGGTGTTTCTGGCTTTGTTTTTGTTCCCTCTTCTCCCATAAATATTAAGTCAAGCATATATATTTAATGCGGGTCATCACATATATATCTAATCTAATAAAAGAGAAACATGCAAATTGACCGCACCTCCACTACACCCACAAGCCACTCCCACAAGCCATGCCCACCCACCAATCAGGAGCGAGTATGCAAATTCACCCAACTAAGATGGTGGTGCCATGGAGCTGGAGCAAGCAGGAGGCTTGG
>NW_006299220.1:459814-472564 GCF_000327345.1 Myotis davidii | reverse complement strand
GTGACGGGGTGGGCCCGCAACCTCCCCATCGACCCTGTCTTGAGTGTGACAGGAGGGGGTGCCCCAACCCCCCAATAGGCCCTACCCTGAGCGTGACTGAGGGTGGCATCGCAACATCCCGATCCGCCCTGCTCTGTGCATGACAGGGGGCGGTGCCCCAACTCCCCAATTGGCCCTGCTCTGAGCCCGACCAGGGGCTGCACCTAGGGATTGGGCCTGCCCTCTGCCACCGGGGAGCAGGCCTAAGCCAGCAGGTCGTTATCCCCCGAGGGGTCCCAGACTGCGAGCGGGCACAGGCCGGGCTGAGGGGGACCCCCGAGTGCAAAATTTTTGTGCACTGGGCCTCTATTACATATATATATATATAAAAGGTTAGTATGCAAAGTATCCCCTTGGGAGTTTGGGAGACCGGAAGTTCAATCACTTGCTATGACATGCGCTGACCACTAGGGGTGGCGTGGAACGAAGGGAGGCCCCGGGTCAGCAGCCAGAAGACCCCGATAGGCCCTGATTGACGGCCAGGCTTAGGGCCCCTACTGGTGCATGAATTTCATGCACCAGGCTCTAGTTATAAATAAGAAAGCAGACAGTGGAATTATAAAGATAGTAGAATTATGATAGAAAGATGTTGGAATTGTAAGAAGTAGAATTATAAAATAGTGTAACAACTTCCACGATAGGGATCAAAAAGAGATGTTAGAACACAGGCGGGGCATCTGTCCCTGCCAGGTGGTTTCCCACAGGAAGCCATCTCAAGTATAACTGCCCACACAGGTCAAGGAGAGCAGCAGAGTTGATCAGATTGCAGAGGAGGGAAAAGCCCCTAGCTGAAGGGAATGCGGGAATAGACGATAATCTGAGCCAACTGAGATTTCCTGTGCTTCCTCTCTTCTCCCTCAATTTAAAGCAGAACGATCATTTCACAGAGTATGCCATTATGGAACTGCCTACTCATGCAATTTTAGGAAATTAATGAATTGATATTGTTAATACCACATTTCAGTGTTTTAGGAATTCAGATCGCACTGAAATGAATAGGCAATCAGAAGTAAGCTGCAGTTATCCAACATTGCTGACAAAGCCAAGAGATTTTTTAGTTGAAAATTACTGCTTGAATTCAAATTGTGTAAGGAATGGTATCTTTTTGAACTTCTGTCAGAATAAGTGGTCATGAACATACGAACACTAAAGCCTCGGTAGAAAACCTAAAAATAAACATTATCGAGTATATGTCAAGTGATGGTGATGTCTGTATTCAGATTTTTTAAACAGAAATTTCTGGGTAGAAGAAAAATCTCACTGATTTGCACAATAATCTTGATATTTTCAGATTATATTTTCAAGTAAAAACAACATTCTTTACCCAAAAATCCATTGTTCCTCTTTTTTTCCCTTGATCCTGAACTTGACAGCAATTGTAGAAATTGCTTGAAACAACACTGGTATTTTCTGAGAAATCTTTCATGGTTGCTGACACCTTCAAATAACCTGTGAATTGGAGTGGGTCGAGGCCAGACCACAGGAAAAAGCCTGCATTTTTGAAAGACTGAGTTTAAAACACTACCAAAAAGCTACCTACTCAACGTACATAATAGAAATCCACTAGTAAATAAGTTTGTTGAACCTAAACATATTAAAACCAATTCACTAACTTCAACTCATTAATCTGTGCATTAACTCAACAATTATTTTTAAGCACTAGTATCCAGTACTGTTTGGGCCGCATAGTCCCTGCTAAGTTAGTTACTAAAGACAACATCCAAGGTCATGCTACAACTTGCACAGGCAAGGCTTCTGTTTTATAAAGATCCTTTTAAACTCAGGGTTGTTTTGTTACTTCATCTAGGAGAGCTGAAAGCCAGAAATAAATGTCTTCATTAATATTTGAGTACCCCATGTTAGCAAGAAATATCAAAACAAATTGCCTAAAAAGAAACTGATGAATGAGTATATTTTGTAACGTTATTTTATACTGTGCCAAATGAATTCCTAAATTAGGGAGGGGGGCTCAACAAGAAACTAGAATGATTATTACAAAATTTATTTCCCCCTTCCTTCTCTGTTTGTGCAGCCCCTGAATTAGTCTTTTCCATCCACCTATTCCCATTTCCAATCCTGAACTTGGTAATGGCTATGATTTCTCATTCGGCAATTTCAAATACCTGATCATTTGTTTGAAAGGATGGACTGTTTTGAATTCTCCCAGTTGCACGAGAATTGCCATGGCGAAGGCTGGTGTGATTTATTACATCTTGTATCCATCTTTCCATCCTTCTGTAATAACATGGTAGATGCACTGAGGCCACTTATTCATCTCCTTTCCTCCCCTCTCTACACAGGCTCCTCCAGAGCATGGGCTGTGTCTACATATCCATCTACGTCCCACCTGCGAGGTCAGGGAAAACTAAGTGGAGGCCCCGTCCTTGTTAGAGGCACCATCCTTGTTCCAGAGGTTGGCTGCGTGCGAGGCAGATGATAAATGAGGCAGCCAGTCACTGCAGATGAGACCACGGCAGGTGCCGAGTCTGAAGGGCAGAGCAGGGCAGACCAGAGAAGAAAGAGGAATGCCCGAGTGAGGTGTGGACTGTGAGACACAGAGCCAGGTTGTGCGGTTTAGGATTTATCTGAGAAAGGACAGCAAGCTCCTGTCCTTACCTGAAGTGAGGTAATTTAAGTGAAACACCTGGCACGTAAAAGGCACAAATAATTTTAATACTACCGACCTTATAAGGTTGGGTGATTAGAAGACGTCAAGTTTGTAAAGCAGCTGGCATAGCACTTGATGTAGTATGTGAGTTCCTAATTTCTCCTGGAGTTGAATGTTTTAAGTCAACAATATCAGGCAGTTCACAAGAAGGCATGATCAATACTTTTTTGACTGTTTTTGTTCTTTTTGGTGTAGGGGCTTAACTGTTTGCTTGGATATAAGTCTGGCTCAATCCCATATTATTAACTGAGTGGACTCAGTGAGACAGAAACTATTTCAAACCTTAGCTCTCTCATTCTCTGGCTCCGGCATTTATGGTATGTTATTGAACCTCCCTAAGCCTCTTTCTTTCATTAAACTTTAAGGACAGTTGTGAATAAAGGTCCTGGAATACTGAGATGAAAGTGCTTACTGAAAAGTAGCTTTTTTTTTAAAAAAAAATCCTCAGCCAAAGACAAGTTCACTGATTTTTAGAGAGAGGGGAAGGGAGGGAAGGGAGGGAGGGAGAAACATCGATGTGGCAGAAAACAGATGGGTTGCTTCCCGCATGCTCCCCGACCGACCCGGGCCAGGGATAGAACCCATGACTTTCAGTGTACAGGACGGCGTTCCAACCAACCGAGCCACGCCGGCCAGGGCAAAAGTAGCTATTATTATTAAGCAGAAATACTTTCCACTTTAACTAATTTTGATAGAATTACTAGAAAATGTATATTCCCATATAGTATTTTAGACAGAGAACATTAAATGTTCTTTTTTTTTGAACCTTGTAGCTGTTACTGCATGTTGATTTGCTCCACATTTATTCTAACTCCCCTTTCCTTTGCTTTCCTCTACATGAGAGGCCAGGAAGCTAAATAATTCATTTCCCAGTCTCCCTTGAAGACAGGGGAAAACCTGTGGCCCAGTTTTGACTGATGAGACGCAAGTGTGAGTCCAGGAGGGTGGGAGGGGCAGTTTATGGAGAGGCTCTTGTTTTCCTAATGAAGGGGAACGGATGTGGCTGCCCAGCCCTACCCCTTCATCCTCTTCAGAATGCAGATTTGGGCAGCAATAGCCATTTTATTGCTCTGAGGGAACACATTAAAAAGACTAGAGCTGGAACTGAAGGACAGAAGGTGTGTGAGTCCTTAATGACACCATTAAGTCACTGTGCCAGCCTGGACCATCCATCTTGGTGCTTACTTTACACAGGTCAAATGTGTTTAAGCCCAAGCTGTTCACCTGCTCTGGCTGTAATCAAGCACACCCCTTACACGTAACTCTTTTATTTTTGATAAGTGATTCCTGTGTAGTGCTTTAATGGAGCTATGTCCCCATACCTAGAAGACATCAGGAAAATAAATGGTCTGTCTATCAGGAAAATAAATGGTTCCTGATATGTCTATAATTTTTTTACTTAATTCATTAATTTACTCACTTGATAATTATTTTGAAACAATTACTTGTGGAAAGAATAACTGGAGATTGCCCAGTTATCTCTTTGCTTCGATTTCAATGTCACCTTACAGTGCTTTAGCGAATCACAGTCCTTAATCTGTTACTTTCCCTTTCCGATTCCTTTCCCTTTCAACTCTGCCATGAATGCTGTCCAGATGGGAAGTCAAACTGCTAAAACTTATGTTACGTGTTACATGTGGTGATTTATGAGTGCTGCTTTCCTCAGACGCGTTTTCGGCGACCCCATGCATGTTGTCGATTCTGATGGTTGTAGAGCTGCCCCACAGGGAAGCAGAACCTTGTGTCACACCGTCACCACGCCAGCTCAGGCCCTGAGCACATCCTTTCTAGATGCTTCCTCCACTCGATGTTTTACACACAGCCACCAGTGTAGTATTTCTAGTGTCATTCCCTTGCCCAGAGCCTTTAAAGCGCCCCCTGCCAGCAGAGGAACCCCTGCTCAGCCTAGCACATCTGTCCCATCTTTCCCATTCCCACTGCTCCATTATGTATCCCACAGATCTTATGTCTGCTTAGAATGCCCTTCCTGGCCTTTCAGGGTTCCACCTCTTATCTGCCCATCAAGGGCCAGCGTAGATTGGAAAGCCTTCTCTACCCTTTCCAGGAGGAAGTTACTCCTCTGCTCTGACTCCCTGGCCTATTACCCGGGTGGGTGGCACTTACCCCTTCCCCTGCGGTATCTGAGCTATTTATGCATCTGCCATTGACTGCACACCAAAGCCACAACCGCAGACCTGTCTCCACGTCACCTTCACCTTCGTATTCCCTGCAGTGCCTGCCTCTATCCCTTGTATCTGGGAGAGTGTTATTGTTTGGCATCCAGTAGGCCCTTGATCAATGGAACAAGAGGACTGTCATAATGGGGAAGGGGAACTATAGGACTCAAAGGACTCAAAGTTCAGGGCTTTGCCTGTAGCAGAGCTGCGGTCATGGGTTTACATTTGACTTGTAGGACCGAGCAAGGGGAGACTATGGTGGGTCGTGTAACTAAACAAACATGCAAGGCCCAATAGTTGGCCATTCGTGGTAAAATTTCCTCCTTGTAGTAATGAGCTCAGATGAATCAATTTTAGGAAATATCTTAATTACTTTAGACCTGTTATTTAAATTACTTTTTAAAAACCTATTGATGTAATGCAGCAATGGAATTAATGTTCTCATTTATTCTTTCCTGAGAAACAGAAATGAACAGACTATAGAAATGAATAGAGGTGCTTATCAAACAGTAACTGTGTGGAGAAGGCAGCAATGCGCTTTCTCGTCATGACCCCGAGTGCGTAAGTGTCTTGTTTTAATGAAGGGACAGCAGAGTAATCACAGCGCTGCATCTGGGGTCTGGGCCGAGGCTTCAAAGCACTTGTGGGATCCTGGGCCAGGTCCTCTCTCATGCGTTTCAGTGTTCTCCACAGAGTGGACATGACGGCAGTGGCTGCCTCCTGGAGATTAGGTGAGGATTCCAGAACCACATCTGACATGAAGCACTTTGAATAGGACCAAGCACATATTACCACTGGGAAATGGTTAGCTATTGTCTTTTAAGACACCATCTATTCATAGTGTTTTCTTGTATTTTTCTGACTGGCAAGTCTCACATGCCTGTCTTTTATTTTCTTTTGTTTTTGTCTTCTATTTTAAAAATACCTTAATTTAACTGTAGGGCCATCTCTCTTGAAAAATATTGATCAATTCCAATTAGTTTGGTCTTAAGCACACAAAAAATTTAGTCCAAGAACCTTACCAAATTATTTTCTTACTTATGATCCTCAAAAGTCTCAGTATAACATATTAAAGTTAACTAAGACCTAATTCTGGACGTGTGAAATATTTGTTGACATCACTGTCAAAATTATTGTTCTGATCACAGAGTGTCTCCTGGGCAAGTGGCCAGCCAACAATGTGTGTGTGCGTGAGTATGTGTATGTGTATGTATGTGGTATGTGTGTGTGCTGTGTGTATACAATTTCCTGTCAGAAACTGTAGTGTTGAAACAAGAATTTATAAGGAAGCTGTTAGTATGACATGACATTCAGCTATCAATTATCGTCTAATCTGCTTTATTTCTTTTAAAAAATTACAAACAAAGACAAGCTGTTGTGAAAGCCAGTCCCGTAGAAATAGTACAGGCCTTAATTAAAGTATTCTTAGTTAGATCTGTCAAAACAGTTCTTGGAATCAGAATTGCCTTAGTGTGAATCTTCCAAATGTACTCACTTGAATATTATCTGGTTTTTATACACATCATCTAATTCATGGTTATTATCTGAGGACCCTACTTTATACTTAAGATGATTAAGAAGTTGTTTATCAGGCTTTTTGGACTCTAATTCAGGGATATGCGTAGTAATAAAACCAACAGAAATGGATTTTACATCTCTTTGGGGAAGAAATCACCATCATTCGCTATGTTCCTCCTCATTTCTCCTGTGAACACCTGTATGAAGCATCACAATTAGAGTAATTGTGGGTAGAGTAGAGCTCTTACCATCAGGCCCTGACAATAGGGTGGCCATATGATCAGTGTCAGTTCCCACTTTGGAAGGAGATGCGTTGGCTGAGTCTGTTGCTTTGCTCTTTGCCTGCGTAGTGTGAACAGGACTGAACTGAGCAAGCTTTGGGTGTGGGGAAGTTGTGAGTCAGATGCTTGCTTGTTACCGAGACAGAGACAGAACACCAGAATGAGCTATAAATACAATATCTGCTTATTCTCTTTGCTGCTTTGAGGCCATTTAGGATCCAGCATAATTTGCCCTAGAACTGTGGGTCTTTCTTTTCTGTAGGCAGGTTGCCACTTTGTGAGCAAAAATGGCTTTATCTTTTCAGTGCTTTTATTTTTTTTTCCTATACAAAAGATTAGGGAATGAAACTGGTATCCTAATTCTTTAGTTTTTAGAGCCCCCAATAATAACAGTTTATGAAAGTAATCAGATGCACTTTTCAATCTAGTTCTGGATATGTTTAAACCAGGGTTACAAAGGTCTATGTTAATAGGTGAATGCGTACCACCCACTAATCCACAGAGATGTTCCCCTCCTCAAATAAGCAACAGTGCTTCTTCTAGGGCAGTGCCACCTTGCCAGCTTTGCACATAGAAGGGTTTGGTAAATGCCTGCTGCACAGACATTGTGATTCCTTATAACTTGCTCGTATTCAAGTCAACAGTGGATACTTTGTATGTTACTTCTGGGCTCTTTACATTGAGGGCCTATCAGT
Source organism: Myotis davidii (assembly GCF_000327345.1). Taxonomy (NCBI): domain Eukaryota; kingdom Metazoa; phylum Chordata; class Mammalia; order Chiroptera; family Vespertilionidae; genus Myotis; species Myotis davidii. Next base: position 465,186 of record NW_006299220.1, on the reverse strand, counting down.
CTCAGGTTTCATGCCAAAAGGCACTGTCTACTTAATATAAAAATACTTTGGGCTACTGACAGCTCAGAGGGCCATACATCCAGGCTCACAATACACCATCGTCACCCAAGTAAGTACCTCCCAGAGTGCATCACAGCTTTCCTATTTATTAGCCTTTAAACACTCCTCTTAGCTACTACATCCACCAAGTAGGAAATAGTGGGGGGTTTTGGTTCCATGGCATTGGATGTCTAAACAAGATGTAAGTAGGGTTGGTACTTGGAGGAAATACAGCTTCCCTGTTACATAGTACAAATTCATCAACCTGTTAACTACTGAGAAGCAATGACAGAATTACCCTCCTGGTAATTTTAGGAGAATGGGTTTGTTTGGGTAAACTGTGATCAAGTGTTTTCATTGCCTTTCTCACGTTGAGGTGAGTTTTTGAATCGGCTGAGGGTTTATGCTGCTTAGATTTCTTTGTCATCACTCTGGCAGGGGTGCTGGTGGAGATGGGGATAACTAACCAGTGGCTGTGCATTGCACGCTTTGGGATAAGTGTTCTTGTGTTTTAAATGTTAGTGTTGATTCTTATGAAACTTGACGTTAATGAACAACTATCCATAACTTCTGCCTAAAATTAATTTTTACTATTCCTGTTTATTTTCCCTTTGGCTAAGAGTGCCTGGTGGGCTGGGAATCACATAGTTTGGGTGGCAAATTTGAAATATGTAATGGGAGTATGTCCAAATTTGAAGAAAGTGCCATGGGGCAGAGTAAGCAAATGTAGTGTGAATGGGTTGTCTGGAGCTCAGGCACCATGCCTGTGAACCAATACTCGCGTGGTTTTGAGAAGGATGGTTCTCTGTGCCAGGGGTTCCCCAGCACTGATGCCAGTTTGTGATGACGTGTTCCCTAACCCACTGCAAGAGGAGAAAAATAAGGCAAATGACAGGAGTTTTTCTTAAAGCCAAACTGGTTCATTTAGAAATGTTGTTTGGAGTCATATCATTCCTAATGCTTCTGGGTGCTAAAAATATCCCTTTAAACAATGGCAACACTAGATTTTTTTTTTTTGTTTCTAATGCCCTCACTTAGTAAAATAAAAAGAAAAAATCCAACTTGGGAAATGCAAGTTAGAACAATAATGAGTTACCACTACACGCCTGTTAGAGTGGCCAAAATCCAGAACAGTGACAACTCCAAAGGCTGCAGAGGATGTGGAGCAACAGGGACTCTCACTCACTGCTGCTGGGAACGCAAAATGGTGCCGCCACTTTGGAAGACAGTTTGGTGGTTTTTTACAGAACGAAACATGCATTTATCATACCACCCAGCAATCGCGCTCCTTGCCGTTTATCCAAAAGAAGTGAAAACTGATGTCCCCACAAAACCCTGCACATGGAGGTTAACAGTAGCTGTATTCATAACTCCTAGGCCTTGTAAGCCACCGAGATGTCCTTCAGTTGGTGAATGAATAAATAAACCATGGTACAGCCAGACAACGAAATACTATTCAGCACTAAAAAGAAATGCACTACCAAGCAGTGAAATGGCATGGAGGAAACGTAGGAGCATATTGCTAAGTGAAAGAAGCCGCTCTGAAAAAGCAACATACTGTGAAAGTCCAACTGTATGCTATTCTGGAAAAGATAAAACTATGGAGACGGTGGAAAGACCAGTGGTTGCCAGGGGTCAGGGTGGGAGTTTCGGGGGAGGTAGGGAGGCATGAATAGGTGGAGCACAGAGACGATACTCTGTATGATATCATAATGATGGGCACCTGTTACTATACATTCCTCCAAATCCATAGAAAGTGCAACACCACGAGTGATCCTGAACGCTAAGGTAAACTGTGGATTTTGTGTGATTATGATGTGTCAATGTGGGTTCATCAATTGTAACATATGCACCACTGCGGTGGGAAAGTTTTTACTGGGGAGACTATGCATATGTGGGGGCAGGGAGTACATTGAATCTCTGTACCTTCCTCTCAGTTTTGCTGTGAATCTAAAACTGCTCTAAAAACTGAAGTCTTGAAGAAAAAGAGCAAACTTCATCATAGCCTCATTAAAAATTGTTGTTGTTTTTTTCTGCTCTGTTGAGCATTAGGGAATCACTGGTCTATGTGGCCTTGCTATATGCCAAGAAGGTTTATAATTAGTCCCTCACCCACTTTCCCAGTAAAATTGGTGTTGGTGACAGAAATTATCCTGGTTTTAACATTTTCAGCCTGTGCTTTCCTGGCTGAAGATACCCAGTCATTTAACCTGGTATTAACTAGTAGCCTCTTCATACAACCTCTGACTACAACTTCCTTCTCACTTCAAGGTTTGCTTCTCTTTCTTCCTCCTACAGTAAGTCCAAAAGAAAAATGACCATTTGCTTACTTCACAGCCTAAATCTACATGTGGACTTTCACTGATTATCACCCATATTAAATGGTATTTATTCATGGCACACGATTGTGCAACCATTTCCCTGGCAAGTTTCTGACTGAATAGAATACCCAATGGCATAATGCATTTCAGAAAATGATAACGTAAACATTACATCTTGCCCTATTATTTTTCAGGCATTAAAAAAAAATCCTATTCTTAAAAAACAAATAAAACAACCACATGTAGTTTATAAAGAGTTCATCAAACTTACAAAGACTTGACCTGTCTTAACTATTGCTATTTCTTAAAAAAAGGGGGGGGGAGTTGATAGGGGGACCTATAATCTAATAGATAGAGCACCTGAGTTAATCTGAAAAGTAATCATATTATCTTAAATCTTAGAACACATATACTTATGTGAATAGGGGGTTAAGTTTTTCTTAAGTTTCCTTTCAAGGCCTGTGCTAAGTGATTAGGGAGGTGACTCAGCTGTGAATCCAGCAAGCAGAACTCATCATCAGAGTGACCCACCAGGAGTCAAACATCATCTCATCAACATCACCTCATCGCCTAAGGACTAAACACAATAGCTGACGGCTGCGGACCTCCAGGGCTGGCCTCAGCCCCTTCCCCTTTATAATCCTGCCCCCTGCACCTTGCTGTAAGACAGGATTTGAATGCGTGTAAGCACCCTGTCTTCTTGGTTGGCTGGCCTTCTCAATAAACGCCTAGTATGATTCAGCCCTGCCTTCATTATTGGACACAGCGACAGGCAGCCAAAGCTCAACAGGGGGTTTTCCGGTAACAGTTCCAATAGTGAAGACGATTCAAACAAAGACGAGTTTTATAGTTTTAAAAATAAAGACCAAAATTGTCACTACAATACATAATATTGAGGCTTTAAAAATCTAGAAAGGGGTATTATTGTTCAAGAACTATACAGTTTCATCAAGTCCAAGTGCTCCAAAGTGTCATAAGACACAGCTATTCAGTAAGACTGCACAAGCAGCTCTTGTAATCCCAGTAATACTCAAACTTCAAAGAAAAACTTCTGACAAATTTTGGGAACTCTCAGCATCCTAATTAGAAGCATAATGCTGAAAAGACATGATGAGCAATGACATCCAACCTTATGGAAAGTTAAAGAAACAACGTGTAAGCTTGTGTGGAAAGATTCTATGAAGCCCCTAATATACTAACCTTGTGATTGCATATCATTTCATTCATACCCACACAGATGGCTGTGCATAGAAGGATATGATAAAAGGATAAAAATAAAGAGACCCCATGCGGGGAACCATCTCAATAAGATACAGTATTCAGGCAATAGCCCTGGCTATTTTAATTAGGTTTCTTCTTCAGTCAAATCTGCCAACAGATACAGGCAATGGTGAAGTAAAAATGAAAAGAAAAAATGGGTTGCCCTCTGTTACAATTCAGCTACATTATTCAGACACAGCCACTATATAGCTTGATTACACCGATGATATAGAAGTTAAAGGAAACACTGACACAATTTTGTAACTGATTAACAGGCACTTTTAAGGAAAAAAATGAATTTGGCATGATGTTTTTAAAACCTAAATTCTTCATTTTGGATTCCTTCAATAATCTATCTATTGAAGAAAAGGCAACATAGTACCCTTGGATAGCACAGAATTGTTAGTGGTACGTGTATGGTGCAGGCCTAACCGAGGGACCCCCTCGAGTGCTTGAATTTTCATGCACCGGGCCTCTAGTAATAAAATAATAGCTATCATTTGAATTGCCCTCTCAATGTTCCAGGCACTGCTCTGAGAATTTGACATCCACTTACTCCTCACAAATTACACAGAGGGAGGATCAATGACTATATTCATTTTATAGGTTAGTCAGTCACAGAAAAGATCAGTAACCCGCAGAAGGTCACACAGGTGGGAGGTGGTGTAGCTGAATTCTGAGCCAGGTGATGGGGCTGCATTGCCATCATCTGCCATATCACCTGCATTCTCTCATTTCACCTGTGCTACAACATTGCACAGCAGGTAACATCATCTCCAAATTATAGATGAAGACCAAGTCCTAGAGCATCAGGAATTTATTAAATGGCAGTGGAGCTGAAATTCCAAGTGAGAAGTTTCAGACTCCAAAGCCCTAGAGAAGAGGAGCATCAAGATGACCTTTCTCAACGGGACTGAGGAGGGATGTGGTCCTTAAGATCCTCCAACCAAGACAAATAATGAAGCGTACCTGCAGGGAGGAGAGGGCCTGTTCCAGTCATTATGGGGATCCCATAATGACACAGTGCATGACATGTGAGGCTCTCTCTAATCCAGGGGTGGGGAACGTCCGGCCCTCGGGCCACATAAGGCTGGTGAAACATTTAGTCTGGCCCTGCCAAGGCATTAGAGGAGAGTTAATTAAATGCTTGACCAAATAGAGCAAGCTAATTTTTAAGTTGATCATTTTGTATGGCCCTCAAATGATGCTATAAATATCCAAATGGCTCTTGGCAGAGAAAAGGTTCCCCACCCCTGTTCTAGTCCTTTGCCAGTCATCACACTCGATGATTCATGTTTAACATCACTTTCCCAGTAGACTGTAAGCTCGGCTCATTTAGTGGGAGCATGCTATGTACCAGACAACGACCCTTCTAGGTGCTTGGAATATGCCAGTGAATAAAAAGGAACAGCCTTACCTTTTGCTTATTTAACTGTGCACCCCTAACACCTAGCAGAATGTCTGGCACCCATTGGTTCTCAATAAATACTTACTGAATGGGTAAATGAATAAATTACGAGGGGCAGGTAGAAGCAACAGGAAAGAAAAACTACAGAGAAAAGGAAATATCTTTGTCTGATCTATTAACCCAAGATTTTTACTAACATCTTAATATGCTTGTGATGAATAAAGAAAACCATTTTTTATGTTATTTAACTCATCTTTAAAAGTAGAAATGCTACCATATTTAATTCCAAAAGTGAACTATGGCCCAGGTTCTGAAGGAGGAGATGTGGTTCAGTTGACTGGAAT
>NW_006299220.1:450692-451154 GCF_000327345.1 Myotis davidii | reverse complement strand
GGGGGAGAAAGAGAGAAGAAGAAATAAAAATAATCTATACTAATAAAAGGGTAATATGCTAATTAAGGCAGGCGTCTTCTGGACCTCGTTCTGGACAAAGCTGCAGCAGCTGCAAGGGCTGAGGCGTGGCTGCGAAGGGCCCAGGCTCAGGCGGGCAGTGTCAGCAGCAGCAGGGTAATGGGGGCGGTCTCTTCCCCTGATCTGCCAGGCTGCCTCCTGCAGAGGCAGTTAGGGGTGATCTGGCCAGCAGGGGAGCAAGTTAGAGGTGGTCAGGCCAGCAAGGGAGCAAGTTAGGCAGGCAGGCAGAGGGGTTAGGGGCGATCAGGCAGGCAGGCAGGCAATGGCTGGATCCAGCCCATTTGAAATGAATAAAACTATTTAAAAGAAGACCGTGCCCCTTTTATGTAATGATGTTTACTTTGAATTTATATTAGTTCACACAAACACTCCATCCATGCTTTT
>NW_006299220.1:437284-450111 GCF_000327345.1 Myotis davidii | reverse complement strand
CTCTAAGCCAGGGGTGGGGAACGTCCGGCCCTCGGGCCACATAAGGCTGGTGAAACATTTAGTCTGGCCCTGCCAAGGCATTAGAGGAGAGTTAATTAAATGCTTGACCAAATAGAGCAAGCTAATTTTTAAGTTGATCATTTTGTATGGCCCTCAAATGATGCTATAAATATCCAAATGGCTCTTGGCAGAGAAAAGGTTCCCCACCCCTGTTCTAGTCCTTTGCCAGTCATCACACTCGATGATTCATGTTTAACATCACTTTCCCAGTAGACTGTAAGCTCGGCTCATTTAGTGGGAGCATGCTATGTACCAGACAACGACCCTTCTAGGTGCTTGGAATATGCCAGTGAATAAAAAGGAACAGCCTTACCTTTTGCTTATTTAACTGTGCACCCCTAACACCTAGCAGAATGTCTGGCACCCATTGGTTCTCAATAAATACTTACTGAATGGGTAAATGAATAAATTACGAGGGGCAGGTAGAAGCAACAGGAAAGAAAAACTACAGAGAAAAGGAAATATCTTTGTCTGATCTATTAACCCAAGATTTTTACTAACATCTTAATATGCTTGTGATGAATAAAGAAAACTATTTTTTATGTTATTTAACTCATCTTTAAAAGTAGAAATGCTACCATATTTAATTCCAAAAGTGAACTATGGCCCAGGTTCTGAAGGAGGAGATGTGGTTCAGGAGGCAGCCTTTTGTCAAACTGATTTTCAAATTACATTCTCCGGGGCTTAGCCTGTGTTTAATACTCACCGCTTTTCAAAAGGCGACTTCCCAAGGCAGGCATTCTCCCAGTAAATAGAAGCGTTTATTTTCAAGCTCATTTGGTTTTAGCAATGAGGTTACAATACAGGCTGTCATCCACGTTGGTACTGACTCCCTCAATTAGAGGCGACGGCACTTCACTTCCATGCAAAATATTAGTAAATTAACAATCCCCTCTCTGCATTCACTGGGGAAATCTACTCTGCTCGCGACGCCGAACGTGACAAGCAGGGAGTCATCAGAAACGCTGCAGTCATACCGTCAAGCCTTGCAAACATCAGTTAAAACTCTGGCTCTGCACCTAGCCTTTGGGGTTTGGTGTGTAGGGCCAATTTCTTTTTTGCACGCAGAACTCAGCGTTGGTAATGTGCAAGAGAAACAAGCAGTAACCCCAGCAACAAATAGTTACAGAAACATCCACCCTGGTTTTCTGAAATCTTTCCTGTAACTTAATGTCTCTTTGAGACCATACAATGAACTCTGGCACTGTAAACAATTTTCAGATCGAATTTACAATTCTCTGACATAACTTCCACTTAAAGAGCAAATCCTAATAAATATTTCTTCACAGCTAAGAAGACTGCAACGAGATTCTTATTCAAATGTCGTGGCTATCCCTTTCAGATTTAAGGGCACTTTAGTCTAATGAAGAGATACTTGAACCCAGTAATTGTTGGGTCATAGGAGCTCTGTGGATGGGCATCAGTAGATGTATTTAAAATTTGTGAGAAACATTGTACATGTATTGTATTGGAATGGGCACGGTCACTTTAATCAGATTCTCTACGGGGGCTGCAACCCCATCAGACAAGGACGGACCTAGAGGCTAAGGGGAGGGTTTGCTGAGGTCGGCCAGCTGCCATGGAGTTGCCCCAATTTTAGTGTCTTCTTCCGTAAAATTCCTTTTTCAGATCCTATGATCCTCCTCTCCTCTGTTTTAATACTTGAATCCAAGATGTTATGGGGATCATAAATTGAGCTGAATCTTCACCTTTAACATCCTCTATTCTAGCAATTATATTAATTAATGATTCAGCCTCATCCTTCATTGGCATTCTGCATATCATTAGCCATAAAACAAACTAAACATTTATGAAAATATTGACGTTTGCATTGTATCGATGGAGCAGAAAGATCAACACCTTCTGTTTTTTGACAGTAGCACTTCCTCATGACAAGTCGAACCCTTAGGAAATGTTTTTATTTCCTCAGAATCTCATTTCTTTATGTGGGATATTACGATGAAGCCTAAGTCACAATGTAAGTCTAATATGTAGAATACTAAGTCCACTATGTGTTTTTAAGTCCACCAATTTTGTTAGGTTTCCAAAGACAGAAGAGCTGAGAAGCTGGGCAAGTATTGCTTAAAATAATTCAAATAATTATTTCAAAATCCTTTTTGATTTGGGGGCTATGGAATTCTAGCCAAGGTTAAAAGTTATCATCTTTTATAAAATCAATTAAACAAAAGTGTGCATATTTTTATCATTCTGGCTTAATAAAGGCAAATCAGGTCAAAATTATCCATTTTTAAAATTAAATCTGAACCTCCCCCCCCAAAAAAAACCCCACTTTTCAAATGTAAAATAGATTTCTACATGAGAATAGGGACTAATGAGAAATACGAAAGGTCGTTCTTGTCCAGGACATGTAGAACCATGGCTCACTTACCGTCATGATGAGCCCCTTCTCCTGGAAGTATTTAACCAGCGGAGCAGCGTTCTGCTTGAAGTTCATTAGTCTCCTTTGCGTAGCTTTCAGATTGTCATCAGGCCGGCCCTGTTGCTCTGCTCGCTTCAGCAATCTTTCTTTGAGCCTCTGATTCGTACAAGCCAGGAATACCACCAGGTCGGGAGTGCAGATCTGTGGAGAGCATTAAACAAGTCGACAGGCATTCAACATACCAACCAATGCAAGTTCAGACAATGGCCTCCATCTCTTTGGTTCTCTTGCAGCTGTCATATTTCTGGTCCTCTGTGTTTTTTGCCAGTGCATTTCCAGGGCTATCACTCTACACAAGATCAGGAGGAGCCACTGCTGCTACAGTCCATGTAAATGGGCATGCCCCCATAGCCATACGCAGTGACCCTACTTATTTCAGGAAAATACTTTTGTTTATGCTCAAATATGTATCCTGGTTGAATTAAGAACAATATAGGCCAAACTTTGCCAAAGATATGTGACCTGGTTTTAGAGACTACTGGGACCACAGATGTGGACAGTTAAAAAGTATTGCTGCTATTATTACCATTTGCTGCCCTTTTAACAGTATCTACTGTATGCCAGGCCCAGTGCTAAGTTATTTCCCTTGATGTTGCTGCACTTTACAACAATCTGCAATGTATATATTACCTCCATTTTACAGATGTGTAAACTGAGGCTCTAAGAAATTCAGCACTTGTCTGAGGTCACATGGTCAGTAAGGTCCAAGTGGATATTTGAACCTACATCTCTCTAGTCTAAACCCTGTGTTCCGTCCACTATTACAATGCACTAAGTGGCTCAAAGACCTTTGTGAATTTCTGAAAATACTGAGGAATGACATGGAAAGAACCTATGAAATAAACAGTTTTTATTCAACTCAATTGGAACTAATATTGCATTTAAAGGGTAACATCATGGTCATTAAAGTGAACACAGTTTCTTGATGAAGAAGGGACAAGCCAAAAAAGGCAGTTGTGTCTAGTGATTTAAACAATGATCTCCAAAACTTTTTATGGCATCCTTAGATTAGTAAACTATTTGATCATATATCCATAAATGTGTACTTATTAATTTATAAAGTATGCATGCATGTATGATATGCATATATTACCATACTAATATAGGACGCGGGTTGTATAGTATAATTGTCACTATGGGTACATGGCAGATTGATTTCAGGATGCCCCCTTGGAGGCCAAAATCAGAGGATGCTCAAATCCCTTATGTCAAATGGCATATTATTTGCACATAGTCTACCCACATCTTCCTGTATATACTTTATAATCCTTTCTAGATTACTTAGTACAGCGGTTCTCAACCTGTGGGTCGCGACCCCTTGGGGGTTTGAACGACCCTTTCACAGGGGTCGCCTAAGACCATCAGAAAACACATATATAATTACATATTGTTTTTGTGATTAATCACTATGCTTTAATTATGTTCAATTTGTAACAATGAAAATACATCCTGCATATCAGATATTTACATTACGATTCATAACAGTAGCAAAATTACAGTTATGAAGTAGCAACGAAAATAATTTTATGGTTGGGGGTCACCACAACATGAGGAACTGTATTAAAGGGTCGCGGCATTAGGAAGGTTGAGAACCACTGACTTAGAATACCTAATAAAATGTAAATACTTTGTAAATAGTTGTTATACTGTATTGTTTAGGGAATAATTACAAGAAAAACAGTCTACTACCATGGCAACAATAGACCTACTACATAGTGCATGTCAGCAACAATGTAACATTTTTTTCAAATAGATTTATTTTATTTTTTCCATAACTGTTTATCTCCTCTATGTCTTCTTCCACCTCCATACTATCCACTCCCAGCCATCACTACACTGTTGTCATGTCCACAAGTTCTCTGTATTTTTTCTTCTGTTTTGCTCAACCCCTCTATTCCCCTCATCTCACCCTCCGCCCCCCACCAGCTGTCTGCCTGCTCTGTATCTGAGTCTATCTCTATTTTGCTTGGTTGTTCAGTTTGTTCATTAAATTCCATTCAAATATTTTTGATCTGTGGTGAGTTGGATTTGCAGGTGCAGAACCTGCAGATATAGAGGGCTGACTGTGTACACAAAAATACAATGTAAAAAGGATGAGTTACAACAATCATAATTGTTATATTTTCTTCGCACAGTGGCTTGCTTTGTGCACTATGGATACCACTGGTTAGGAAATAGACTCTGGAGGCTGGAACATGGATTCTACTTTTTGCCTAGCTGAGTGATGGGTATATGACTTAACTTTGCTAAGCCTCTGAGTCCTCTATCAATAGAGATACACAAACCTCCCTCTCTAAGGATTAAATAAGATATTGTATGTAAAATACAGAGCACAAACTTGATCCAGGTGCTCAATAAATTTTAGCCATGTTTACTATCGGTTTTCATAATTCTATGTTGTCTTGGTTCGCCTTTAACATTTTGGTTTTTATTTTGTTTATTTTTTCTTCTCTCACATTTTTCCCTTCTCAGACCTACAAGTGGGGCATTCCCTGCAGCTTAGATGATTTTTTCCCTTTTCAGATTCTAATTTTCTTTGTATTTTCTCAGTGTCCTTCCACTCTTCTGGTTTCAACCACTACCCTATTAATGGATTTTAAATCTACTTTTTGGCAATGACTTTCAATAGTCCTATATTGTCTAATAGGCTACATGATGGCTCTACCGGTGAGTCTTAATGTTATCTGTGACTCAGCAAGGCCAACATCAATTTCAGCACATTTTTACCTAAATGAAAGTCCCATCTTGTTTGTTTGCATATTTATTTATTTTTATGGTAGCAACACTACTTTCCTAAATCTCTCAGCTAGAAGCCTTAGTACATTTCTAACCCTTACTTGTCAAAATGTCAATCTCTCTGACGTATGGCCATTGCTTGTGGATTCTGCCTTTGAAATGCCAGTCTCTTCTTCCCCCAATGCCTCCTGACACCGTGCAAGCTCAGGCACACACCAGCATAAGTGATTATAAGCATGAACTTGAGAATAAGATGGTCATGAATTTGAATCTAGAGTCTGCCACCTACTAGTTGTTTGTCCTTGGGCAAATGATTCAGTTTCTCAGAACTTCAGTTTTCTCAACTGTAAATAAAATAAGGGGAAACCGGCCATCCTATCTCAGTAGCTTAGTATTTCCCCCTTTTTTTTTTTTTAAAAAAAAACAACTAAATAGCTTTTGAGAAATCTTAACAATTTAGACAATTGCTTTGTAATTTTTGTGTGATATAATAAAACCTTTGGAAATAGTCAGCCTTACCCAATACAAAATAATGACACCCTTTAAAATTTTCTTTAAATAAATACACAAGAAAGACCATTTTTGACAAATTAAATGACATTATATTGTGCTTGGTGTGGTCATAATGTCTATTAAGGTATGAAAAAAACCTGAACTACCAGGTTGGTATTGAATACAAATAAAACCTTGCATTTTGAAATTCCTGCAGTTTGCATTTAAACAAATTAAATGGTTTACCTTAATATATTTATTGTTTCATATTGCAATGTAAATGCTTCTCTCTACCTAATGCAGTGAGGTCACAGATAGGCTTGCATATGTAATCCTCACTATGTTTTGCCTTTTACTATTGGCTTTTGAAATACTAGAAACAGCTTGAAATTTAAGATTTTGTTTACACTCTGAATAAAACTGCATTTTTGTTTTTATTTTTAAATTAGTAGACTTTTTTTAAAAAGCAGTTTTAGGTTTACCAAAAACTTGAGTGGAATAGCTAAGATTTTTGATCAATAAATGCAACTTCAGGTGTGATAACGATGACCTTGAAGTGAATCTGCAAAGCTATTTAATTTAATAATTGTGATTAACTTTCTGTCTTTCTTTAGTGCACATTAAACAATATATAGCTTCGGATATAAAAATTCAGATGCGGAACAGACCAGACCACCCTGAGAAGCAGCTGATTGCTCAGCAGAGCGGCTGTAGCCACAAGCATGCACATCTGCGCATCTGTTTCCTAATGATCACCATGTATGTCCACTCACTGGAGGCTCACGTTTTTGACAGTGGGTTATTTTGAAGGAAAGGGTATTTAAATTGTTTGCTTTCCCCCAAAAATGTAAAATAGCATCAGGTACCATTCTGTTCCGAAAGGTGTGAAGCCCCTGTAAAGTTTTTATGAAATTCACTTGCATGAAATGTTGAGAAGTTTCAACAGAGTGACTCCTTCTTAGCCTATGTTCTCAAAATATATCTGCTGATTGAATGACTGAAAGAATAAGTAAATGAGTAAGGAAAAAAAACACCCCAAGATACTGCTTTTGTCTACAAGGAAGTAAACTTTCCAATTACTGACATTGTTCCTCCCACTGAATCAACTAAATCAATTTTTTTCCCTGTCATTATATAGTCAAGTCAATCTTCCTCTATCCATTTTCTTAAAGTCCCTACCTGAGTGATTACTCTTAAAAAGAACCTGTGATTGCCTTTGATAGTCAAAGGCAATATTCATTGTGTCAGACTATCAACTGAACTGATTTTAAGACTCCCATTCTTAACTGTCAGTACTTTTGACTGCCCTATTCTTTTTGAAGACGTGTTATAAGGCTTAGACTCCATAATTCAGACCACACTGTCAGAAGCCAGGAAGCAAAGTACTAAAAGGCGAGAGAGAGAGAGAGAGAGAGAGAGAGAGAGAGAGAGAGTGAGAGAGAGAGAGAGATCACAGTTGGAACAAAATCTGGAATCACAGAAACTAAGAGATGGAAAAAACTTGGAGGTTATCTAACCCAAATGAATGCCAAACCTGTCATCTTCTCCACAATCCCTTGACAAGTGATTTTTAAGTTTGAACATTTAAACTTGAATGTTCTTGTGAGCATTTCTTGTGATGGGTACTTGCTTCTTATAAGGCAGCCCCTTTCTGGATGACTGTAATAATTGGGAATTTCTTTCTAATATTGGGCAAAAATTTGCTTGCTTATTCTGCCTAAAGGTAAAATGTGAAATAAATTATTTCTTTCACCCATCAAACATTTATCGAATATACTAGTATATCATTACCACAGAGGACAGACTAGATCATAAAAAGAAAAAAAAAGGTAGAAAACTGAACTTCATTATCATTTAACATGGAGATAATTGACAGGTAGAGTTTTCAATAGACTAAGGGTTTGGGGGACAAAAATTGGAATATGAGGCTCACCGAAGAGCAAGAGCTCTAGAAACAACTACTGTAGCCCCACGCTTTTAGTTGGAATTGTAAAGGCTACACCACCCAAGTATGTGTGAACCAGTCCTCACAAGACTAAATCTCATTTAGAATCATCCCAAACCCTCCATATCTCTAAATGAGGTTTAGTGAACTAAAAGGTCAGAAGAAAATATCCAGAATAAAGCAAGGGGAAGGTAGGGGCAAAGAAAGTACAGAAAAGAGCAAAAGAGACATCTTTAAGCGACAATGGCTTAAAGTACTGGAAGAAGTGAGAAAATGAAAAATCAGTATTTGAAAATATAATAGTTAAGAATTTTCCAAAATCACAAATAATATCAAGTTCCAGATTCAGGAAGTAATATGAAAACCAAGAAGAACAAACAGAAAACCCAGATCTAACTGCTGAAAGTCTAGATAGACAACTATAAAACAAATCTTTAAAGAAGCCAGAAAAAAAAGAAACAAAAGGTTATCTTCAGCCTTCAGGATTAACAATAACAACAAAAAATAAAAATAAAATAAAAAAGATTACCTCAGAGGAGCAATAATAAGACTTACAGCTAAATTTTCAAAAGAAACAATGATAGCCAGAAAACGAGATGACATCTTTAAAGTGTCAATACAAAATAACTGCCAACCTAGGTTTCTAAATCCAGTAAGAATATCTTTCTTTCTTTTTTTTTAATCCTCACCTGCGGATATTTTTCCATTGATTTTTAGAGAGAGTGGAAGAGAGAGGGAAAGACAGAGAGAAATATCGATGTGAGAGAAACACCACACTTTTTCTCCCTTTTTTTTTTTGGGTAATCCTCACCCGAGGATATTTTTCCATTGATTTTTAGGGAGAGTAGAAGAGGGAAAGACAGAGAGAAACATCAATGTGAGAGAAACACATTGATTGGTTGCCTCCTGCACAAGCCCGACCAGGCCAGGTTCGGGGAGAAGCCTGCAACTGAGGTATGTGCTTTTGACCAGAATCGAACTGGGACCCTTCGGTCTGCAGGCCGATGCTCTAGCCACCGAGCCAAACCGGCTTGGGCAAGAATATCTTTCAAAATTAAATGCAGACATTTTGAAACAAACAAAAACTGAGTAAATTTGTGATCAGGAATTCTACACGAATGGAAATATTAAAGAATATTATTTAGGTAGGAAAAAAGTGATCCAAGATAGAAAGTTGACGCAGAGGAATGAGTGAAGGACAACAAAATGGGAAATATGTAGGTAAATCTAAATGAATATTGACCCTATAAAAATACTAAAATTATTTTGTGGTATTTAACAATAGAGATTAGTCACGAGGCAGGTAAATGAAGTTCAACTGTTCTAAGGTCTGTTCAGGATGTGGTAAAAATATTAATTTGTATGAGTCATTAATGAGTTAGTGATGCATGCCATAATCCCTAGAATAGGAGTCAGCAAACTTTTCCTGTAAATGGTCAGGGAGCAAAGATTTTAGGTTTTGCCGTCTATATGTTTCAGTAGCATGAAAACAGCCTTGCCAGGAAAGCGGGAGTAGGAGACTGGGGAGAATGCCGCAGAGGAGGGCAAGCCAATCAAAGGTGCAGTGTTGACCTGGTCACTGTGACAGGCGACTGGGACTCCTTGCTGCTGGGCCTTTGGAGGGAACATGGGTGAGCAGCCTTTATCCGTTAGATCCTGCCCCTGTTGGTCAGTAGGTGTCCCTTGGCATGTTACCTCTGTCATACTTTCTCATTGTATGTATGCATCTCAGGGCAGGAGGCCAAACAAACACAGTGAGTTGCTGCACATTCCACTGGCACAGAGATTTTCAACGGGTGTGCCGCAAGAGTTTTTAAAGCATGCAATATCTGACTATTTGGTCAGGGGCATGGACCTCTTTTCTTTTAGATGGTCCAAAAAAAAAAAAAAAAAAAAAAAGGATGACAGCCAACATAAAATAGCTGTGTGATGTGATTCAATATATATTAGTGTGCACAGAATTTTAGTAGTTTATGGGTGCCATGAAATGAAAATGGTTGAAACACTACATTGGCACAAAGCTGGGTTCAGCTGCAATGTCAAGTAAAAGGTGGGCTGAGAGAATAGGAAATGGGGCATCAGAGGTGTTTGAATATACTTTAAATAGATACTTTAAATATATAGTATACTTTAAATATAAAGATACAGAAATGCTAAAAGTAAAAGGATGGCAACACAAAACAGGCCATGGAAACATTCCCAAAAGAAAACTGGTAAAACTAGACAAATATCAAACCTTTAAAAATGGGCAAAGGACTTGAACCAACATTTCTCAAAGAAGATATACAAATGACTAGCAAGTGTATGAAAATATGCTCAACATTGCTAATCATCAGGGAAATGCAACTCAAACCACAAGAGATATCTCCTCCCAGCAACACAAAATGTATGGGGCACAGTGAAAGCAGTCCTAAAAGGGAAATTCATAGTATTAGATGCCTACCACGAGAAACAGAAACATCCGAAATAAATAACCGAACCGTCCACCTAAAGGAACTAGAAAAAGAACAACAAACAAAGCCAAAAGTGAGTGCCACTGGGGATCAACTCTACAACCTCAGGCTTGCGCCCTGACCTGGAATCAAACTGTGACATCCTGGTGCATAGGTCAATGCTCAATCACTGAGGCACCTCAGCCAGGCTGTTCCTCAAATATTTTAATCTCTCATGCTTTCAATGATCAGTACTGGGTATTAGGCCTCCACTAGAAAGTGCAATGACATTTTCCAAGTCCTTAAGGAGCTCATAGTTAGACAGCTGAGTGAAGAGATAATTATAATACAACTAGAGGCCCACTGCACAAAACCTCTGCCCAGGGGGGAGAGGAGGGATGTCTCAGCCCAGCCTGTACCCTCTCCAATCCAGGCCCCCTCGGGGGATGTCTGACTGCCGGTTTAGGTTCGATCCCTCGCCCCACATAGCCTGCTTGTACACGCGTTTGGTTGTCCCTCACTAACCCCCCTGCCAGCCTGGTCGTGCCACACAGCCTGCTTGTTCAGTCATTTTGGTTGCCCCTCACTAAACCCCCTGCCAGCCTGGTTGTAGGCAGCCATCTTGTGAGGGTGTGAGGGTCAATTTGCATATTACCTCTTTATCAAACAGGATATGATTAGCACAATGTTTTAAAAAATGGGAAAAAAGAGGAGGGCCATTCCCATAGGGCAATTCTTACAATATCTGGTGTTGGTGACCATATTCTCCCAAGGTTCTCTTCTCCAAGACAAATACCATTCCCCTTCCCATTATTGTTGCAATTACATTAAGTGTCTGAATTAAGTGAAATCTGTTTTGCGGAGGCAAACTCTGATAACAACATGGAGACTTGACTTCGCACTAGTAGTCCTTTTGTGGGCATCCCCTGGAAGCTTGTCAGAAATGTAAATTCATGAGCTCCACTCTGTTTTACTGAATCAGAGCCTCTGGAGATGGGATGCAGGGAGCTGTGTGTTGACTTCTGCTTTACATACTAGAAACAAGTGCTCAAAACAGGAGCTTATTGAAATTGCAAGGTCTTTAAAAGTAAAATAACAATAATAACAACAAGAAACCCTGAAATGCCAACATAATTAGGTACAAAAACAAAAGAAACTAACAAGGAGATAACCAATATGTGAAACCTTATTATTTATAGTTTGGGCATTTCTTGTTCAAAAGCTATATTCCATCCATTTCCATGACCCTGTGGTAATTTCTTACTCTCTACTATTTCTATTACTTTAGTTAAGTAATGTTTAGGTTTTTCTGTTCTTTCACAGTTTGTTACAAACCAAATTATTCATATGAAGAGAGTGTATCATTAATGGTCTTAAAAAGATCTCATTAGATTTTGAAAAGTGCACTTCTGTGGTTTAATTTTTATGGTGCAAATCTTCATTCCAATAAAAGCAGCTGGGGTATATTAAGCTGTCAAGATGTAGAAATTTAATGAAGAGGAAAATATTAAGGCTTTATTTAATACGTACCAGGTCCACAATATGGAAATGAATGTAAACTTAAAACTCTATTTTTCCAAGGCATCTTTTCCCCACCACTAATTTGATTATGCAGGCAATGACTTCATTCATTTGTTTATCCTTCCATTTAATTTTTACTAAGATCCAATTATGAGTGAGAAGTGGAAGCTCTGGAAAAGTAGACTGAGAGTATATGAGCTAGCATTGCCTTCCCTGCTAAGCAGTTGGGATTTTACCTTATAAACACGAGTGTATTATATTGCATTTTGTGCTTTAGAATGAATGCCAATGGCAGTGCCGAGGGCAGACTCGATGGGGAGAGATTAGAGGCAAGAAGATCATCTGGGACAGCTAATGAGCCTGAACTCTCTACAGTGATGTGCCCCTTCATGAGCAGAGGTCAAATAAAATATAATGCAAAACATCATTATTATTCTTAATATTTTCTTTAGAGATGTGTTTGATTTTAATGATCATTTGGGAAATTGGGGGAACCAAGTGTTAGCTTTAGGCAAACAACCTTGAAATAAACAAAAGGACTCTTAGATTGGAGGGGAGAGAGGGATAAAGGCAAATGGGCAGAATCCCCAAATACATCAGCTGTTTCTACACTTGTTGGATGAGTGGTGCCTGCCCATTCACAGTGGTCCGTTTACGGATTCTTCATTATGAGTGCATGGGTTGAATGATTAGGTCACAGAAAATAGTATCTATTAAGAAGGAGCCAAATGATTGGGTGGTAATGTTGGGTGATGTTTTCAGATCCAGCCAATAAAATCACCATTTGGAACAGACCTTGAAGAAGTGTAAGATCTTAGCATACTGCTAATGCTCATCATTTAGCCAATTTCTAAACCAGCCCCTCTCTTTACAAACATTTAACTTCTAAATCCATAATACTGACAATGAGAATAATTATCCATGAGATTCTGTCATTGGTATGAGGATATAAACCTGACATATTATCTATTACTAGAGGCCCAATGCATGGAAATTTGTGAAAGGGTAGGCCTTCCTTCCCCCGGCTGCCAGCACCGGCTTCCCTCTGGCACCCAGGCCCCAGGCTGCTTCCCTCCAGCCCTGGCTTCATCAGGAAGGACATCTGGAATGACGTTTGGAAGACATCTGGTCTAATTAGCATATTACCCTTTTATTATTATAGATGTTCTAAATTCATGGAAGCAAAGAAAATAGGAAGGAT
>NW_006299220.1:435158-437125 GCF_000327345.1 Myotis davidii | reverse complement strand
AGAGATAGTTAGAAACATTGATGAGAGAGAAACATCGACCAGCTGCCTCCTGCACATCCCCCACTGGGGAAGTGCGCGCAACCCAGGTACATGCCCTTGACCGGAATCGAACCCGGGACCCTTCAGTCCGCAGGCCGACGCTCTATCCACTGAGCCAAACCGGTTTCGGTCGGAAGGATTCTTAAAGATTGTGTGGTCCCAATCCCAATTTGATCTGCACAGCAATCAGTTTTAAAAAATTATTGAAGTTAAAGATCTGATACAGTTTTAGTTATATTAAATAACATAAATATATTTATTTTAAAAAGCAAGAATAGTGCAATTTCTCCCTGACCTACCTATTCTATTTTTCCCTTAAAATTTTTTAAATTAAATTTATTGGGGTTCATTGGTTAACAAAATTACATAGGTTTTTGGCGTACAATTCTATAATACATCCTCCTACTTCCTTTCCTCTGGTAACCACCATACTGTTGTCTGTGCCTAGGAATTTTGTTTTTTCCCCCCTTTGCTTAAGCTAGGGGTGGAAAACCTTTTTTTCTGTCAAGGGCCATTTGGATATTTATAGCATCATTTGAGGGCTGTACAAAACTTAAAAATTAGCCTGCTATATTTGGTCAAACATTTTGTTAAATCACCCCTAATGCCTTGGCAGGGCCAGACCAAATAATTTCGTGGGCATTATAAGGTCCTTGGGCCAGATGTTCCCCACCCCTGGACCCCTTCACCTTTTACATCTAGCTGCCCAACCCCCCTCATCTCTGATAGCTGTCAGTCTGCCCTCTATATCTATGGGTCTCACCTACCTATTTTAGACAAATAGATTTTATGATTTGGGTCATATTACATCCATTCAAAGGAAGTATTAGAAAAGTGGTTTAGAAATTCTTAAAGCAAGAAGCAATTCAAATCTTTAAAAAGCATTTGTTGAAAAAATGAAATTCAGAGTATATTAAATGCTAACTAATATTATGGGAATATAAAATAGATAGGAAATTATGTAGTAGTTCCATTAATATCAATGCATAGACTTACTGAATAGAATACAGGCTGAAATTCACCAGAAAATGCCATTAATAAAGATTTTCATTTGAGGTTTAGATGCAAATACTTAAAAAAACAACAACTTTGGCCATAGTCGGTTTGGCTCTGTGGATAGAGCATCAGCCTGCGGATCAAAAGGTCCTGGGTTCGATTTTGGTCAAGGGCATGTACCTCGGTTGCAGGCACATCCCCAGCCCGGGCCCTGGTCGGGACACATACAGGAGGCAACCAATCGATGTGTCTCTCTGTCTTTCCCTCTCTTTAAAAAAATCGATGGAAAAATATCCTCAGGTGAGGATTAAAAAAACAAACAAAAATGAAAAAAAGCCCTTTGGTGTCAATCCAAAGGAAAACTGTTATCTTTTTATCAGGTTATCTTTATTTGAATGGCTGAAAGAGGCAAACACTTCAAAAGAAGATGCATACATAAAACAATTCTATTTCACCCTTATCTAAGTGGATTGCTTAGCATTTACTCAAATACCAAGTCTGTCTCCGGGAAATTCAGAAAAGACTATTAAATTATCAATGGCTGGAGTAGCAGTAATAGCATTCCACTCTATTCCTTAGACATTACTCTATCTCTTTGCCTAATTTATCTTAGAATAACTCTTCTTATTCATATTGATAATGAAGAAAAATACTTTAAACTCATATCCTCAGACATTTGAAGCATTAAGATCCAAACAAATTCCAGCCAGAATCTGAGAACTTATTTTTAGAACATCTTATTCTCAATATTTTTTTTAACATCCTAAGGATGAGAACCACTAAGGAAAATTCCTTCATTCTTCCATTCATTCATTCTACAAGTGTTTATTAACTATTTTAATATGTGCCTCCAAGTAGTTAAACTAGGTCACTATATTTTTATTCACTTCTTTTAAAAAAAATTTCTGATTATTGGGATGATCACTTCGTAA
>NW_006299220.1:422658-430158 GCF_000327345.1 Myotis davidii | reverse complement strand
TATCAGTGGGGTCCCTTGGCCTGGCCTGCAGGATTGGGTCAAAACTGGCTCTCCGATATCCCCCAATGGCCCCGGATTGTGAGAGGGTGCAGGCCAGGCCAAGGGACCCCACTGGTGCAACCAACAGGGCTGGAGAGGGACACAGAAGGTTGGCCGGCCAGCTCGGGAGGTTGGCCAGCCAGGGAGGGACCGTAGGAGGGCTCCAGGGTGTGTCCAGCCCATCTCGCTCAATCCCAATTGGCTGGACCCCAGCAGCAAGTTAACCTATTGGTCGTAGCATCTGCCCCCTGGTGGTCTATGAACATCATAGCGAGCGGTTGAGTGGCCTTAGCATATCATTAGCATATTGCACTTTGGTTGAATGGATGAACGGACAACTAGACACTTAGCATATTAGGCTTTTATTATATAAGATATTTATTATTTTTATGTCTTTCTGAGGAATTGACCCTTTTGTCACTATGATGTTCCTCTTTATCTCTTTGTCTTGAAGTCTACTTTATCTAATGTCCATGAAGCCCCACCAGCCTTTTTAGGGTTAATACTTGCATGGCAATTATTTTTCTGTCCTTTATTTTCAACCTGTCTGTCTTAATTTTAAAAAGCATCTTTTATAAAAATAAAGTATGTTCACTTCTACTCAAATAATGAAAATCCCATTATATTCTTTCTGTAAAGGTAAGAGTCCTTGTGCAGCATAAAAATATTACCCTATTTGTTCATTTTAGAAATTCAGCATCTCTGACTTTTTTTTCATAACATGGAACACACTTGCACAGATATTTACTCTCCATAGAATGTAATGTGTTTATAGTTGGTGAGGCTAAGTTGGTAGGCTCTGAGAACATTACCTCGGCTTCCAACATATATGACAGCCAGTTTAATTTGAATTTATATATTTAGTAATTACTTAGGAGATTCAAATTATAACTGTATCTGCATTT
The DNA here is from genome assembly GCF_000327345.1 of Myotis davidii. NCBI lineage: Eukaryota > Metazoa > Chordata > Mammalia > Chiroptera > Vespertilionidae > Myotis > Myotis davidii. The sequence goes on along the minus strand of NW_006299220.1, from coordinate 429,214 downwards.
TCTCAAGGAACTGGCCTTTTCTATTAAAGACATTAAGGGATTTGGGCCTGGAAATTAAGGAAATACAGTAGTTTATGTTTGAGTGAATCACTGTACAAAAAATACACACTGGTAACACTGGGAAAGCCTTTTGTCACTCATCCTTATCAAACATTCTGGGGAAATAAAACCAATATATGCTGGCATGTAAGTTACTTAACTACTATTTGCAGTATGGAAGAGGGCTGTGAGAAACACAAAAAGTAGATGCAAGACTGTGCTTTAATGAACTTGTACTTGTGCTGTTCATTTTCCTTTTGCCCCTCTAGTCACTCTCACCATTCTCTCCCCAACTCTGTGTCCTGGGTGATTCACTCTTCTGGAATGAATTGGTGGGTTCTCTTGCCCACTGGCTTCCAGATGTTTTGGACCTTGGTAAACATCAGCCGGAGATCAGAGAAAGGGAGGTGAAGAACACCTGAATATTTATTACCTTGGCTCTCATCCTGTGATGTCATCATAGGCTGGCTACTTCTCTCTACTGAAGGTCAAGGCTCCTGTAAGGAAGCCTTCTTTATATATCTGTCCTTTTTTTCTAGTTTTAAGTAACTGTTCCCATATTTTGAACTTGTAGGCCTAGGATGGTAGCAGATCACCTTTTTTACCAGCCTCATGATATTGAGCGAACCTTTGTAGTTTCCTCAGGATTTGTATATACCTTTTCAGTTGTTCCTTTATTAAAGATTTCTACTTAGTTTATCTGAGTACACCATATATTTCCTGTTGGTACACACCAATCTGATGAACTAATAGTTAACAATTTAAGGTGCTATAGGAACTAATAGTTAACAATTTAAGGTGCCAGAGAAATATCCAAAGCTTGGGATCCTAAGGGAATGTGTCTAGGGGATGGTGAGATACGATGAGCAGTAAGACATGACTATCAAGGAGACACAAATACCAAGGGCACAAGGGATATGTTCAAGGAAGGCAAGCCAAGTCTTGGATCAAATTGCATAAGGGGTCCACAGAAACACAAAAACCTTATGACCTTAATACTGAGAACACATCTTATGTGAAATTCTTCACATTCTAAGTAATTTCTCATTTGGGAAAGTAAGCGTGAAGATTAGTGAAAATGACATTGTTGAGATAACTGTGGATGTGCTTTAAATTTAGTACTTTGGCATTATTAGCAACAGCCTGCTTGTTCCATAACTATGGCAACATGTTATGGCTGAGAACTTTTGCGATGTGCTATTAAACACTGAATTAAAATGTGCACTTTAGCACGCTTAAGATTCAGCTTTGTTAGAGGTTGTTAACTTGGTAACATGTAGACTCTTGGGTTCCACCCACTAGAAATTCTCATACACTCATTCTGAGAAGGGGCTTAAACAATCTGCATTGATTAACAAGGCTTGTGCCTGATTCTGATACAAACGATATAGGGAGAAACATGTTTGTAGACAATAAGCATCATTCAAAGCTTTGAAACAGAGAGATGAATTAATGACAGTGGTCTTTTAGGAAGATTAATCAGGACACAAGATAGACAGGATGTGGAGAGAACAAGGACAAGAAGGGTAGATAAGCAAGGACTATAAAAGTCCAAATATACTGGAGTGAGCACCTGGCATGAAAAGACTAGGAAAAAAGGAAATGAAGGAAAAGGGCAGATATGAGCAAAGTGAAGAATGGGCAGGTATTTAAAAAAATATTTTTATTATCCAGTTTTTTTCTATATAGTATCTTTTTTGCTGTCATTAATCCTTACCTGAAGATATTTTTTCCATTGATTTTTAGAGAGAGTGAAAGGGAGGGGTAGAGACAAAGAGAAACATTGATGTGAGGCACATCCATTGGTTGCCTCCCACACTTGCCCCCACTGGGCCCAGGGATTGAGCCTGCAACTGAGGTACATGCCCTTGACCAGATTTAAACCCCTGACCCTTCAATCTGTGGGTTGACGCTCTAACCACTGAGCCACCAGCTAGGGCTTTTTATTGATTTTTAGACAGAGAGGAAGGGAGAGGGAGAGAGAGAATCATCGATGCAAGAGTGAAATGTCAACCAGCTGTCTCCTGCATGCCCGCTACTGGGGACTGAGCCTGCAACCCATGCATGTGCCTGACAAGGAATTGAATCAGCAACCTTTTGGTATAAGGGATGCTGTTCAACCAACTGAACCACACTGGTCAGGGCATGGGCAGGTATTTTTTATTTATTTAGTACCGTGGTGAGGTGGTTTAAAACACATGGACAAATGTTTTCTGTGTGTGTTGTTTTACACTCCCCTTCTGAAAATATAGTGGGTTCTAATCTCCCTCCCTTCCATTATGGGCCAGTCCTAGTGACTCTAAGAGACAGAAAGTGGTGGAAGAAGTGAAACACAGGCACCCTATCTTGTTAGAACTGCAGGAAATGCACTTGCTTGAATAATAGAGAAAATAAAGTCAATTACCTAGTCCTTTGCAAGCTGCTCTGCTGCTGTCTCTGGTCATTCTCATGCCAGGTGTCTTTTAGTTACCTGAATTATACTGTTCTCAAGACTACTGAGTTGTGCTGTGCTCAAGGTTACAAGCTTCCTGCAAAATATCTACTAAGCAGGCTGCTCCCAACCTAGTACATAGGGCTCTTTAAAAGGCCTGCAAAAGGTCCAGAAGACCCATATTTAGGAGACAAAGAAATGGGGAGGGTATAAAGGGAAAGCTTCCTCCATGTTACTTTGCTCAGACTCTGGAGATAACTCCTCTGAGACCGCTGGCGTAATAAGGACTCCAAATTTGGCTTACTGATTAAGGCGTCCTCTGTTCAGCTCGCTGATTTCCAATATAATATAACAGTAACACAATAGCTTTTGAAGCTAGGTTAAAAAAGGGTGATAGGGATTCCTTCAGGCTCTCTCACATTACATGCATTTGGAGCCTTGAGCTGCTGTGAAGTCCAGCCATTCTGAGGCCTTCCCATAGCAAGATGAGAAAAGATACCCAAGGAACTCCAGCCATTCCAGCCCCCGCTGCTCTGAGCCTTCCAAATCAAGCATCAGACACGTGAGTAAAGAAGCCCACCTCCAACCGCCATCTAAATGCAACATCACTAGAGATCTTGAATCAAAGCCAACCACCTGCGCAGTTTTTGATTTCCTGGTCCATAAAAAGCAGGTCAGCTTATAAATATTGTTCTTCTTGACCACTAAGTTTTGGGTGATTTGTTAGGCAGCAACAGTACCTAAGTTATATGGCAAAATCAATGATAACTCTGATTTTCTCTTTGTGTGAAATTTTCACTTTATATAGGGCAATTATAAAAATCTCATCAACATTTTAACTTTAATGGTCTTTTGTAATTACAGCACATCACAATAAAAATTAATGGATAATCATCTAGTAATATATTCTCAATTTCAAAATCTAATTATTAAATAAATATAAGCAAGATGCCAAGTCAATAGTTTCAGGAGAATGCATCCACATTTTTAAAAAATATTTTGAAAGTGCTAATACTTAGGAAAAAATTGTGTAATTAAAATTAAATCACTCCCATTAGAAGCAAATCAAATTTGTTCCCCATAGGAACAGCAAATCAAATTATGAGCCTGTCAAATCAATTCACTATGCAAGTAGGATGACAGCCCTCTGAGGATTGATTTTCTTTGATCTCTACACTTTTTTGGAAAAAAAAATGTATCTAGTTGAGAATTTTTTATATATTCTATCTCACTCAGACTCTGAATTTAACTCTATCTTTAGAGTCCTTTTAAATGGCAAAGTTAGGGTTAAGTTACAGATCCTAGAGGAACTCACTACTAGAAAAAAAAAAGTTTAATATAGGCATATATACTTGTCAAAAAATTTTTTTTAAATAAGCATGTATACCAGCTCCAGCAGGTCTCACCATCTTTTGTCTCACAATGCACAGATAAATGAAATTCACAAGAACTGTGTGTGCTCATGAGCCACACGCCCCTTGGAAGCACAACTCCTGGAGTCCTTTATTTCTCACCCAAGAAGCCTGAAGGAATGTAAAGGAGTAGGAGTGGCATTATTATAGGGATAATCTTGGGTCTATGACTGTATTTGAAATAAATACTTCCTAAGCACTGGTGAAAGCTAAGGTGTCTGGAGGGGGGGCGGGTACTTTAAAGTTCTCTCTTTACTTCTCCCCCTTGACCCCTCCACCACAACCCACATAAAAAAATGCTTAGTGCCTGCTGTTACTAGGTATCAGTACTTTTTAAAAAAGTTAAATTTATTGGGGTAACATTGCTTAATCTAATATAATAAGAGAGTAATATGCAAATTAGCCAGGACGCCATAATGTCACGACAGATCTATAAGCAGCAGAGAGCTACGGGAGGGTGTGGCAGTGGAGCCAGGACGCCATAATGTCACGACAGATCTATAATCAGTAGAGAGCTACAGGAGGGCGGGGCAGTGAGCTACGAGCAACAGAGCTAGCAGCGGTGGTGGACAGGGTGGCAGCTGAGGCAAGCAGCAGGGAGCTACTCGTGCACAGATTCGTGCACAGGGCTACTAGTAACATTATAAGATACATACATTTTTCCTTTTTAAATCTTTATTGTTGAAAGTATTACATATGTCCCCCTTTTCCCCCCCATTGACCCCTTCTAGCCACCTCCCCTCCCGCTTTGGGAATCAGTACTTTTAACTAACATTACATCTCAAAACTCTGAAAATAAACCATGGTAAACTGCTGATTTAAACAAGAGTTTGGGTTTGTGTCAAAGAAGCCATTACTTTAAGTATTCCCCAAATGATCTCTAATTGCTATGAATCAGACATATTCAATTCCCTAGTCCATGCTTCCTTATACGGGGTATGTGCACCCCAGGAAGATGGCTCAAGATAAATTGGAGGGCAGAAAGAGAGAGTAGATCTGTTTAAATTAGCTTTTAAAAATCTGACAAGTAGGAGAAATCAAATATATAGGCTTATAGAGGGACCCCCACTAGATCAGACAGCTCTCTGTCACCTATGTAGGAGTCTACATGTCTTTGTAAGGCATTTCTCTCTTTCCTCCCCGCTCCTATTGCGTGTGTGTGTGTGTGTGTGTGTGACAAACAACAATTACAATCAGACACAGTGTGACAAGAGGAGGACAAGAGGCACCGCAGGGTGTGGCCTCCAATGCTTCGTCAGGGCCACGAGTGGGGGACTGCTGTGAGCTGGAGAGTGCCTATACTAATGACAGCAGCGCTACTCAGACGTAGGCATGTAAACTGGGAGCAGCCAAGTCTCCAAAATTTTCAAGACAAGCCAGAAAACTGCTATTTAATATGAAATCTTTCCATTTTAGTGATATAGAGTACATTTAAAAAAACTGCCTAAAGCCCACATTTAGCCTGAGTGCTTCTAGTCTATGACCGCGAGATTAGGGAAGGTGAGTGGTCTAGAGTCTAATATCTGTATCCCCTTCCTTGGAATCTTACCTCTGTCTCCACTGGCTGGTGGCTTTAGGCAAGTGTCTTAACTTGTCTGAGCTTTAGTTCCCTTGCCTGGTAAGCGGAATAACAACAGCTAATGTTGGGGAGTAAAGTGATAACACAATAAAAATAAATTATAGTATGTGTCCATTCAAATATAAATTTCTAGAAACAATATACTTTGCTTGCACCAAAAACAGAATCAAAAGTACAGGAACACTGGAAAATTCAGGCCAGTTGAACACCAATTGGTATCTATAAATGCAGTAGAAAGTAAAAGTCTGGATCTTTTAGACATTTGGCTCACAGAAATATAAAAAATATATTATTTTATTTTGCTTGGAAGAAAACCAGCCAACATTATCATCAAGGAAGTTCTGCATCGATCTCAGACAAGTCAGCCAGGGGCACCAAACCACGCCCCACAGGAAAACATGCAGAAGTGGATTCACAAGCCTAGCCAGCAAAGGGCCGGAGGCCGCTGTAGGGACCACTCCTGAGGAGGGAGAAACTGGGAAGAAAACTGCGGGAATCAAAAGAGGGGACACAGAGTGGAGGGAATTTTTTTTAAATATGTAAAACCAAGATGGGTATTGAGAACACCACCACTAACCAGTGGGTGCCCACCTGAGCACTAAGAGGAATCGGAAAAAAAAGTAGCTCATTCATAATAATAGCAAAACTATAAACTACCTAGGGACAAAGCTAACAAAAATGTACAGCTTTTCCATAGAAGATTAGAAAACTTTATTTACTGAAGAACATAAAGTAAGGGCTGAATAATGGAGTGATATGGCAATGTTAACGGATGGGAAGATGTCAATTCTCTGAAAATTAATCTATGTGTAATATCTGTGTTGAAATTCAAATAAAAATATGAACAGATTTTTATGGATCTGACAATCTGATTCTAAAATCCATGAAGAGTTAATGTGCCCTGCTATCATCAACAAATCAACAAACGACAAGTGCTGGAGAGGATGTGGAGAAAAAGGAACACTTGTGCACTGCTGGTGGGAATGCAGACTGGTGCAGCCACTATGGAAGACAGTATGGAGTTTCCTCAAAAAACTGAAAATGGAACTCCCATTTGACCCTGTGATCCCACTTCTAGGAATATATCCCAAGAAA
>NW_006299220.1:420383-422479 GCF_000327345.1 Myotis davidii | reverse complement strand
GGAGGCTAGGGGACTGTCTAGGGTGGGGCGGGGGGGAATGGAAACATATGTAATACCCTTTGTAATAAAAAATTTAAAAAAAAAGTTAATGTGCCCTGGCCGGGTGGCTCAGTTGGTTGCAGCATTGTCCCCACATCAAAAGGTTGTGGGTTCAATTCCCTGTCAGGGCACATACCTAGATTACGGGTTCCATCCCTGGTCGGGGCATGTGCAGGTGGCAAACAATCAATGTTTCTCTCTCTCTCTCTCTCTCTCTCTCTCTCTCTCTCTCAACTCAATAAAAATATATCCTCAGTGAGGATTAAAGAAAAAGAGAGTTAATGTATAGGCATAACCAATTTAGAAAAGAAAAAGAAGGATTGTCCTTTGGACATATGGTTGTAATTTAGAGTTCTTTAATTAGGTCATGATATTGGCACAGAAATATGTAAACAGACAAAAGGAGTAGAGAAACCATATAGCAGACCCATGTCCACACAGGAATAAGTCATTTCAATGGACAAAACAAATAATCTTTGGGCCACTGGATACATTTTCCATTTTCATTTAAAACATACAGTAAAATTCTATCTCTACCTCACACTATATGCAACAATTAATGCAGATAAATACTTGAACCTTCAAAACACCTTCCCTCTATCCTAGAAGGTCCATTCTGAAAAATATTCCAGAGAGGGTTTTTTTTGGTTTTGTTTTTTACATATGCAAAGGGAGATGTGTATAAGGATATTGGTCCCAATGCTGTTGGCCATAAAAATTTTAAAGCAACCTGAAAGTTTACTAATGAAACATATTTATAGAATGTAACACTTATGAAACAGTGATAGCAATGAGCTAGGTCTCAATAAGCATAAACACAGATACAGCTCAAAAACAGAATGCACGGTGAAACCAGCAAGTTATGAGATGACATAAATAGACTGAGAAAATAGCTGCAGCAGGTCCCTGAGAGAAATAGGAAGTAGCCCAGCATGTACAATGCATATGTAGATACATAAAACCAGAAAATGAGCTGGGGCCAGGGAGTTGACATACCACATTTAAATATAGATAGTTTAGTTTTAAAATTTGAGTTAGATATTTAAATATTTAAATATAGACTCAATTATATATATATACAGATAGTTAAAATACCCCATATATATGTGTGTGTGTGTGTGTGTGTGTGTGTGTGTGTGTGTGTATTTTTTTAATGTAGATTTGGTACAGGTTTCCCTCCTCCATTTTCAATAATAGCACCCCAGAGTTCTTACTGGTTTTAGCTTTTTTACTGTTTAGTTCACGAATCCACAGTACAGAAGTCTGGTTTTTCTCCCCACTCTGATCCCATGGCATAGGAAAGTCTACAGCCTTAAAACACCTCGCTTAGGTTTGACGGAGCCCCTGGGCTATGCAGTGAAATCTTGGCTGTGCACTATTGCAGGATGTTCAGTTGGTGGTGAAGAGATCTTTGACGGCCCACTTGCCCATTTTGGTTGCTTTCTCTTCACTTACCTGTTATCTCATTTTAACAATCAGGACAAAGGTAAAACCATTTCAGATGGGGATCATATAAGGCAGGGGTGGGGAACTTTTTCTGTCAAGGGCTATTTGGATATTTATAACATCACTCAAGGGCTATACTAAATTATCAATTTACAAACCAGACTGCTCTATTTGGTCAGTCATTTAATTAACTCACCCCTAATGCCTTGGCAGGGCCAGACCAAATTATTTCTCAGGTCTTATACAGCCCACAGGTGGGACATTCCCCACTCCTGATATAAGGGGTTCTGCAAACTCAAAGACCTAAAGTAAACACAAAGGACAGTCTGAAATGAAAACTTTAACTAAAAGCAGTTATGGTGGGTAGTCACGTCCTAGGCTGGGATCTTCCCTGACAAAGGTCAATCTTTACCTTAACTGAGCCTATTGTCTTTTTGCATCTACGATAACGTATCTTTGGAAAGTCAAAGTAATTTTTCTTTTTCCGGACTCCTCAAAGCACAGGCACTACTCTGCAGAGACCACAAATCCCCTCATTGTTATTGAGTTAATTATTGACTGTTAACTATCCTGCACCCACCTAAATAAAAGAAGTATGTGGCTATCATTTT
>NW_006299220.1:403464-415552 GCF_000327345.1 Myotis davidii | reverse complement strand
CCCCAACCTCCAGACTTCTCCAGAAGCAGAGGTTAATCTGTGAGTTTGACAACTGCTTCTCCATTCTATGGCCATTGAATTAAAGCTTGCACTGCTCACACGGATAGGAGAAGGACAGAGGGTTCTTCCGGGGGACTAGGTCCCCACAGTGGGGGCCTGGATGATCCTGGGTTGGTAACATACTGTGGACGAAAAAGGGGCCACATGATAACCTGACGAGCTCAGGGAAGGCCTACATGGTGGTCTTGCAAACTCAAAGACCTAAAGTAAACACAAAGGACAGTCTGAAATGAAAACTTTAACTAAAAGCAGTTATGGTGGGTAGTCACGTCCTAGGCTGGGATCTTCCCTGACAAAGGTCAATCTTTACCTTAACTGAGCTATTGTCTTTTTTGCATCTATAATAACATATCTTTGGAATGGCGAAGTAATTTTCCTGTCAAAGTAATTTTTCTTTTTCCGGACTCCTCAAAGCACAGGCACTACTCTGCAGAGACCACAAATCCCCTCATTGTTATTGAGTTAATTATTGACTGTTAACTATCCTGCACCCACCTAAATAAAAGAAGTATGTGTCTATCATTTTACTTTTTAGTCCGATCCCAGAGGTTTCCCCACTTTGCTTTCTCCTGCCTCCCTAATCTATCACCAATGGAGTTCATGTAACCTACTTATGACTCCTTTTTTTGATTGTAATGAATAAAACAAGGTAACAAACAGCCATTCTCTGGAGCATTATCCCAATACCTTGAGAGTCTGTTTCCCGGCAATTGTCGACAGTTTGGTTCAAATAAACTCACAAAAATTCTTTACAGGTTTGAATACTGTTGTTTTTTTAACCTTAACATTACATTCTGCATCCTTTTTTCCTTCCAACCAACTGGAACCTGGCCATGGCAGTGACCTAGCTTTCATCGCACAGATGTTAACCACGTCCCAGGGCAGTGGCTCTCAAAGTGTGTTCTTGAGGCCCCTGGGGATTGCTGAGACCTTTACAGGGATGCTATAGGTCGGAACTGTTTTCATGTTAACACTAAGAAATTATGTGTCTTTTTCACTGTCATTCTCTCAAAAAATGTGCAGTGGCGTTTTCCATGGTTACATGAAATGTGCTATCACAGTAGTTGGAATGCAGCAGCACACGTAAGAATCCAGCTCTCTTCTATTAACCCGGAAATTAAAGAGATTTGCAAAAATGTAAAGGAGTGCCTCTCTTATCACTAATTTTTTGTTTGGGAAAATATGGTTGCTTGTCATTAAAATGTGTTATTTATGTTTATGGGGTGGGGGCAGGGAGATTCCCTTCAGCCCAGCCTGCACCCTTTCCAATCCGGGATTCCTCATGGGATATCCACTGCCTGTTTAGGCCCAATCCCGGGGACATCCCTCTCACAATCCTGGACCGTTCGCTCCTAATCGCTCACTTGCTTGCCTGCCTGGTTGCCCCTACCTGCCCCCTCATGCTGGCCTGATTGCACCTAGCTGCCCCCCCTGCTGGCCTGGTTGCCCCTACCTGCCCCCTCGTGCTGGCCTGATTGTACAGCTGCCCCTCTACTGGCCTTGTCACCCATCATGGACCCCCTGCCATCCTGGTCACCCCATGCAGCTTGCTTATTCAGTCATTTGGCTGTCCCTCACTAACCCCCCTGCCAGACTGGTCACCCCATGCAGCCTGCTTATTCAGTTGATTGGTTGTCCCCCACTAAGTCCCCTGTTGGCCTGGTCTCCCCACACAACCTGCTGTTCAGTCGTTTGGTCATCCCTCACTAACCCCCCTGCCGGCCTGGTCGTAGGCAGCCATCTTTTGAGGGTGTAAGGGTCAATTTGCATATTACCTCTTTATTATATAGGATGATATCAAATACTTTTACATTTCTGTTTTAATTTTTTATATGGTAAATATCAATCGGTAGAGCCCATGGAAATGAAAGCTTTTTGAGATTCTTTAGTGACTTTAAACATGCTTTGCATATTACTTCTTTATTATATAGGATGATATCAAATATTTTTAAATTTCTGTTTTCATTTTTTGTATGGTAAATATTAATCAGTAGAGCCCATGTAAATGAAAACTTTTTGAGATCTTTAGTGACTTTAAATGTGTAAAGGGGTCCATGACCAACAAATTTGAGAACCACCGCCCCAGGGACAATGACTTGGGAAGAACCTGCAGCACTCTGAATGAATGTGAGGAATCTGAATGAATGAATGTGAGGAATCTGAATCTGAATGAAGCTGCCCGGCTCTCACACACAGTGAGGCTGTTACAATAGAGAGAAATCCGTTTCTGTGTGATGCCACTGTATCATTTTATCTTTTTTTTTTTTAACAGCATCTTGTATTTACTCTGACTAATAGAGACAACAGTCATATAAGTGGGACACTATCAAAAACTGAAATATGTGGCATTGGTTTGCTTGGGCAGTAAAAGCACAGATATTTTAGGCTAGAAAATTAATGGCTCTTGTCATGTCATTGCAAAATATTTGGTACAACTATTACTTGTGATAACTTGGAAGGCAACTGATGTTCCTATGGAGCCCATAGCTAGAGAAGAAATGGCTAGAAAGAGCTAGAATGTTGGTAGGCGTTGACTGTGCTCTGTTGCATTTAGGACATATTACAATAGGTAACCCAAGAAAAAAACTACCAATTTGCAATCAGATAAAGAGAAAAAAAAGTTTGAAAAGCGAACTGCTTGTATACCTCCAAACAGAAGAAGATAAGGCTATTATTGCCCCAAGGACTGCCATTAACCACCCTGTTGCACTTAAAGATAAAAAAAAAGGAACCAGCCCTAAGCCAAAACCCAAACTGTGGATGTTGTTTTCCTCTCCAAGCCTGTTGTTTTATATGGCCTCCAGGTAACTGCCATCAAAATGAGAAAACAAAGAAATAAAGTGGTTTAACACTATACCCAGGAAAGAACTTGGAGTGTAGTTACAGGCAATGGAACTAACTGGAGACAAAAAGAGAAGTCTACCATATTTTTGAGGAAATGGTTTTACCAAAGTAACCAAAAGCTTGTATTTTTTTCAAACTTAAAATAGCTCTCATGAGTGTAGTCACCAACATGTCACTTTGATGTGGCTATGCCGGGCAACAGATAACAGGAAATACTTCTCAAAGGGCGGGGGTGGGGGCGGGGGCTCAGAAGGGAATAGGCAAAGAGTTATTCCGTGAGAGCAGAAGCAGGAGTGGCCTAGCCCGGGAAGTCAGTGTATTGCCAGGGCAAGAACCCTTCGCAATGCCTACCTCACAGAATTTATTATTTGCTATGGTTCAGTGACTACTGTATATTCAAATAGGAGGCTTTATTTCACTTCTCCTGGTCTTGTTTTTCCGATGTTGATTGATGGCAGGGAGGGAAGACAAGCTGATGTTTAGTGCATAGGTGGCTGAGTATGAGGACCTAATGGAGAAAACTGCACATCTAGTAGAAATTCTTGAACTAGAGAATGGGTCTCTGAGTTGTTTTCCTTGGGGAGTGAGTGAGTACATTCTATGTGTGGGAAGAAGGAAGCAAGCAGACAGTTGGATGGCTGGAGGGGCAAACTGTGATAGAAACTACTACTAAGTTCTCTTCTCCTTCCATCGTAATAAAACGGTAGCCAGACACCCGGCTTTCCAACTGGTCTACATTTCCCAGCCTGCCTTGCAATTACAACATGACTGAATTCTCAATAACACCATGAAGTGATGGATGCCACTTCCAGGTCTGGGACTTTAGACCTTCACACTCTCTTCCCCTTCCATACCAGCTGGACCCCACATAATGGCAACTCTGCTTCGACCATATGGATGGTGACAGTGTCCCAGAGGATGGCAAAACAACTTGGAAGGGACCGTGATCCCAAGATTACTTCAAGGAGAAAAGTTGACAGTTCACATTGATGCTATTACCCAAAGTATACTTCTTTGTCTTATAAGCTACCGACCGTTAGTTCTTTTTGTTACACTGGTCTTAGCATCACTAATATATGGCTGGCATCAGAAATCCCTCTCTTCTTATATCCTGGACCTGTGAGGAAGCTTTGGAGAAAATTTCTGCATATGGGCGTAAATGCCCACATGTGCACTAAAAGGAGCTGGTTAAAAACAAACAAAAGAACCTTGAGAAGCCGTGTATAATAAAAACAGTATTTGGTCTTTGATTCAAATTACTGGCACAGAGCTTCTAAGACCCTTGAAATTTTCTGATGGGAGTGTCTTTTGTTGTTCATAATGACCTTTGACCACATCTGCGTTGAAGCTAATGAGGTGACCCAGGGTGGGGCTCCTATGTAACATCAGAACCGGGCTGATTGCTAGAAAGATCAGACCTGAGATTAGAAGGTGGGTTAGAGATCGAGTTCCAAAACCTCTTCAATAATGAAATTTGGGAGCTTTTGGTTTGGTGAATACATTAAAAGGCTGGAGGGTGGTGTACCCAGAGAGGGCGTAAGAGTTCCACACTCCCAGTCTCATACCTTGCCCTTTACAACGCTTCTATTTGACTGACTTGCATCCTTTCTAATAAACTGGTAAATAGAAGTGTTCTCCTGAGTTCTCTGAGTTGTTCGAACAAATCATTGAACCTGACCGGGTGTTGTGGGAACCCCTGAATTTATAGGTGGCTGGCCACTGGGACTTGAGAATGAAGTGGGAGAGGGAGCAGTCTGGTGGGACTGAGCCCTTTACCTGTGGGGTCTGTGCCAACTCTGAATAGTGTCCGAGTTGAATTCAATTGTTGGACACATGGTTGATGCTGATGGATTGGAGAACTGGTATGGGACATCCCCACACATTTGGTGTCAGAAATGGTACCAGAAAAAGAAAAAAAGATACCCTAGGAGCTTACAGTACACATGGGTTGTGAAGGGGTCTAACAAGAGCCTAACACTTTGCTTCACATAAACACTTCAGCTTTGCCTCTGCACCCTCTGAACTCCCGTAGTCAGCAATGGAGACATCAGCCTCAGGGATCGCTGCACTGCCCACAGTGGCCAAGAACCTCTAGGCCAACCTAAGAAGATGGAAAATGGGTCTCTGCCAGACTCAAGAGTGTAGTTGAGAACAGCATATACATGTGACTGCACATTCTAGAGAGATACCTGTTAAAACGTTTCCCCAAACCAGTTCTGTGACTCTCGGCCTATCACCCATGCCCAGGCTGTATACGAGTAGGGGGAGATTGATGTCCAGAGAGAGTTCCTGGAGAATTGTGTGTTTTTTGCCCCTTTTCTCCTACCTGCCCCACTATAAAGCACATGAGGAAGAATTTCAGGATCTGAGATGTCATTTTAGGTTCCTGAGGCTGAGCCAGGCCCAACCTGAGGGTAGCAGAGATATAGTAAATTAAGTGAGAAATTGAAGTTTTGATTTAGATTGAACAGGACTTTTTTTTAAATTAAATTTTTATTGAGATATAATTGTGGACTAGACTTTTTAATACCTGCAAAAGAGACTCTCTGTTCATGTTTTTAAAGTGGCCAGAAAAGCTACTGGATCTCCCTTAGTTATTATGCAGGGGAGGAGAGAGAGACATGATATAGGATGTTTGAAAGGCCATAGAGAGAATCAAATAGATTTGTATGCCTGTGCTTGCCCAGTGCATCTCATTCAATGCATAGGATGGGGACCCGGTTGGGTGGGGATGCCTGCCAGCCTGGAGCTCATGCTCCACCAACAGCCAAGAATCATATGGAATGGCCACCAGAGCATTTTCATTAGCTGTTCCGTGTGGCAGCAACAGCAGCAACAACAAAACATTGATTTTCCTAGTATTTCTCCCATCAAGGCGAGAGCAACTAGAACCAAGCCCTTAAACCGAGTGAGCACAGAGGCTGTGGCCTGACTGTGGAAGGAGGAGGGAGAAAGACCCTTCCGCACAAAGGTGTCCTGACACAGCGAAAGGGAAGATTCAAAGAAAGGCCTTAGGAAGCTCTCTTCTGGCCTCAGACTGCCTGCCTCCAGGCTTCCTCCACGAGAGACACAAACTTCCATCTTATTTAACCAAATCCTCTCTGATATAATATCTGTAATATATTAAACACTTCTTTAAATAAGTAAAACAAAACAAAACAAAAACAAAAACCAGGTCTGTAGAAATATAGACAAAGGAGAGCAGGTAATTCACACATCAAAGAAATACAAATGGTCACTACATATATGAAAATGTACTTAACCTAAATAGTAACTCAAGAAATGTAAATGTGAAAAATGAAATACCATTTCTTATGTATTATGTTGGCAAAAATTTTAAACATGAATTTTATCTGGTTGAAAAGAGTGTGAATTATATCTGGGAGAAACAGATTCTCTCATTCAATATTGATGAGACTACACTTGGGAAGACTTTTTGCCAGACAGTCTGGAAATAGCTATAAATGTTAAAAATGCATCTGTATGAATATGTGCACATATGCATGCATGGGTGTGTCTGTGTGTGTAACATACAGGAAAAGGCCTGATGATGACAGAGAATCTTTGATTGGCTGCCTCCTGCACGCCCCCTCTGGGGATCGAGCCCGCAATCCGAGCATATGCCCTTGATCAGAATTGAACCGAAGACCCTTTAGTCTAAAGGCTGATGCTCTATTCACTGAGCCAAACCGGGTAGGGCTTAATAGTGTTTTTATTAGGAGAGGAGGGTCAATGATGGAAGGAGGGTATCAATGAACTTTCACTTTTTATACCAGGACTTAAAATTTTTATAACCAATAATATTTTTGAAATATTTCAAATATTAATTCAAATTTTTAAATAAATAAAAATCAGTTACACTAGCTTTTCAAAATTTAAATAGATATTCAAAATGTTTTCATTGATTTCTTTCCCTTTAAAATAGATGTGTTGGGTGCAGAGCAGGCATAATCTACTCAAATCTGAGTAACTTTGGCAACCTGAACCCTCCTTGGTGATTGGTAGATAGTTTAGTATTTCACAACCCCAGGAAGAGGGCGTCCTTCATTGGTAACAATGCAAATGCAGGTGACAGTTGTATATCCCTGGGCAGTAACGAGTAAGACTTGTTTTACTAATTAAAGATTAAAAATACAATCTTAGGGAAAGCTTTTGAAATAAAGGCTACAGAGATTAGAATTTCCAATAAAAAAATTAAATCTGCTATTAATTTTTATCTTTTCTTTTTGGCAGAGACTGTCTTCAGTTTTTAAGCTTGTGTGCCAAGGAAATGACCGTCTGCCACCTCGCACTGCTGTACTTGCCTGTTTTCAGACCAGAATTCATTCCCAACAACAGCAAGTCTTCCAAGAAATCTTTTTAAAAAATCTCTAAGTTTTAGGTAAAAAATAGGTCATTTAAAATATAAGAAGACATTCTTACTTGGTCCTCAAAAGATAGAGCCTGGGCAACGTCTCTTGGGAATCCATCAATAACAATGCCCTCTTCATCAGGAATTTGCATCAATCTCTGTTTTATCTCTGTAATTGTTGTTTCCTTTTATAAAAGAAAAAGGATGAAAAAATCACAATTAAGCTAAGTATACTCACAACTGGCATAAAAACTACACAAGTGTTAAAAAAGAAAAAGCAAATTATACAGTAGTACCTGTGGGGCCAATTCTCCAGTTGTAATTATTTTGGCAATAAGACTCCATTTCCTGTTGCTGCTGGCATTGTGGATCTTCTTTCTTAATAATTCTCCCACTGAAATGTACTGGAATCCATAACGTTCTGCAATTTTCAAACTTTGAGTACCCTTTCCACTTCCTGGACCACCTACGATTTAAAACAGGTTAAATCGTGACCTTCTGATACAGTAAGGAAGTCCCTTTTATACAATGATTGCCTTCATCGTCAGATGCAGCTTCTAGACCAGGGGGTGGGCAAACTATGGCCTGCAGGCCGGATCCGGCTTGTTTGAAATGAATAAAACTAAAAAAAAAAAAAAAAAAAAAAAGACTGTACCCTTTTATGTAATGATGTTTACTTTGAATTTATATTAGTTCACACAAACACTCCATCCATGCTTTTGTTCCGGCCCTCCGGTCCCGTTTAAGAACCCATTGTGGCCCTCGAGTCAAAAAGTTTGCCCACCCCTGTATCTAGACCAATAGTAAGGAGCAGGACAGGTACGTGTTCCACTGGTGGCATCCAAATCCCATCCCTGAATGCAGAGTGAGTGTAGATTAACCAGAGAATGGGTAGAACCATGGTGATCAACTGCATTAAATGAGAGACAGTTTTTCTTTTATCTATTTTATTAAATAACTAATTTAAAAGATTTTTGAACAATGCAGGTGAAAGAAACCTTCACTATTATTCCATGCAAGCTCTCAGTTTTTTCCTCATAAACAAAGAAAAATCTATGGCATACAAAGGACAATGACTGAAATAACAGACTTGTGTTTCATGTCAATAAAGAGTTGTGTAATAGGGTGAACTATAACAATTATTTTTTAACCAAAGGCACACTAGTTTTTTTAATTAAAATTTTAATTGAATTTATTGGGGTAACATTGGTTAATAAAATTATATAGGTTTCAAGTGTACAATTCTCTAATAGGTCATCTGTATATTTTATTGTGTGTTCACCAACCAAAATCAAGTGTTTTCCCACCATTATTTATTCCACCTTTACTCTCTTTTACCCCCCCATCCTCCTTTACCTCTCATAATCACCATACTGTTGTCGGTGTCTATGAGTTTATTTTAATTTTTTTGCTTATTCCCTTCACCTTTTTCACCAGGTCCCCAATAATATTGACACAACTTATGTAAATCTTTTCTTGAACTTTTTCTGCTCATGCATGTCCTTGCCCTATCTCTTTTAAGTTCAAGTTTTATGCAGCAAATATGCAGAGTGAATGAAATAGATTCTTAAGGTAGAATAATTTTACAGAACTCATGATAACTTTGATTTTGTTATATGTTAGTGTAAAATAATCGACATTTGCAATATAACATAATACTAATACTTGGTAGTTGCCATTTAATTTTAAAAACATAAGTACTAAACTAATTATGAATATATGGCTCAAATTTTACTTCCAAATCATATTAGATTATTTTAGTTAATTCATATTTCTAAACAAGCTAGATGATTTGGAATCTAAAGTCTGAACAAATTTCAAAATACAGCATAGTAACCAGCCCAGTCTGACTTATTTGTTAACAATTATAAAAATGAAATGTTTTCAAATATCTAAGCATAAATTATTGACTGTAGACAAAATATCTTTCAAGTCACTGTCTAACAAGTAATAAAATGCTTTGGTAATATTCATCAAAATATAATTGTAATTTATTAAGCAATATTGAAAATAAAACTTCAATAGGAAAATGAGTTGATGTTCTCTGTACTAATTCAATATCTTAAGTTTTGGAGGGTAGAAGTCATTTTATAATAGTTATTTAGTAAATATTTTTATTCTTGTTGTAAATAATCCTATATAATAAAAGCCTAATATGCTAAGTGTCTGGTCGGCCGTTCAACCAATCAAAGCATAATATGCTAATGATATGTTAAGACCACTCAACCACTCGCTATGGCGTGCACTGACCACCAGGAGGAAGATGCTCTGACTGGTAGGTTAGCTTGCTCCTGGGGTTCGGCCAATTGGGATTGAGCGAGACAGGCCAGACACGCCTTGGAGCCCTCCTGTGGCCCCTCCCCAGTTGGCCAACCTCCTGCATCCCTCTCCAGCCCCGATTGTGCACTGGTGGGGTCCCTCAGCCTGGCCTGTGCCATCTCACAATCCGGGACTCCTCGGGGGATGTGGGAGTGCTGGTTTAGGCCCCATCCCACAGGCCAGGCTGAGGGACCCCACTGGTGCACAAATTCATGCACTGGGCCTCTTTATAAGTGAAAAAAGAAAAGACAAGTGTTTTGTTTTGACAGAAGAGTTCCAAGTGGATAGACTTAGGGCTTATTTTCTCATTAAAAAATTTATGTGCAGAAGTCTAAGATCAATGAATATAATGAGAATTACCTCTTAACCCCAATCCCAAATAATGTACCTAATAATATCTGGCTTTCACCTTTTTATTGGTTTATTAAACTTAGTATAGGAATTTATTTACATTTTTTATCATTCTCTAACAACCTCTAAATACTATTTGATTGGATTTAACATTATGAATTATTACCATATTAAAGTCATTACTTTGCAAATCAAAAGTTAGTTTGGGTTCTAAATAGCTGCTTTTAGTTTATTAGCCTATGGGCAAATCATGGATTGGCTTAAAGGGAAAAAATTATGACCACTCCATCAAAATTTCATCAAAATTGATTTGATCCCTGAAGAAAGTTATCTTTCATACACTATATTTTCACATTTAATCTTACAAACCATCAAAGAAATAGATATAAATTCCACTGAATTTTAAAAAATTAAACATACTAAGAAATTTACAGCACCTTCACAGAAAAATATTGTTTTTTTGTCAACTAACAAAGGCAATAGCAGACAACACAATTGATTAATACAATTGACAGAGAATAGCATTAATTTACTAGATGAATTTGATTACAGAAACTTCTTAAAATTGCCCCAATTTTCTTAGATAACATAAGGTTTGACTTTTCCTTTCTTCTTTTATCTCAATTCTCTAAAAATTATTTATAATCATTGGTTTTGTATCATTCTTGCAATACAGAAAATTTACAATTCAGCATGCAAGTCTAAAACCAAAATCACACCCTTGGAAAGCAAGTTGATTTTATTAAGTAACAAAGGAATTGTGAAGTGGAGGATCTGTATCTCCTCCAAAGATCTTGGTTTACTGAAATATTTTAATCATTTTTATATAAAACTCACAATCACAAAACATTCACCTATGTGCTGTTTTACACAAGAGCAATTTGGTATTTCACTTTTTTCATGGTCAATCAAGACTCCTTTGCTCATCCTGTTAATAATCACCAATATTTACTAACAGGAACAAGAATTTGAATAATATGTAATTATAAAATGGTAAGATAATTTCCAATTATTCTTCACCTATAGCTCTTTTAATAAAGTATTTCTTTGTCTTATAATTAAGGACCTCAACATTTTAAGCACACACACACACAAATTACATTTTCAAGAATAGATAGAATTTATAAGAGTGACTATCACACACTATAAGAATTTTTTGACTTTTGGAAATTTGATTTCTATATTTTCTTCCTATTATATTATAAACAATTCAGGGTTAGATATGTTTGCAATTTCATTTTCACTACACGTAGAGATATACAAATGTCACTCCTAGTCTGGTAAACTTAAATTCTTGTTATAGCTTGGTATGTTTATTTTTATGCTTTTTCCCTAGTTGCCATCATCATTATATCTTCTAGGAGCAGTTCCTTGCATGAAGGATGTATATGTACATTTTGCCTTCGGTTAACAGTTACTGGTGAGAATAGCTTTGAGCATTTCACATTAGATTTTTGCTGTCAGTAATCTCTGTGAGAGCTGAGTCAAACTGGAAGTGAGACAATGACTACATATGTTTCATGTTCACAGATATCTTCATAATTTTTATAGATTTTAAGGGAGCTAGAGTTTGCAAGAGTGGTCAAAAAAGTACTTAAAATATTTTCAGTACCTATTCCTTGTGAAATGGCAAGAGAATGATGTTTCCATATTCAACATAAGATTCATAGTGTGAAACAAATTGAGAGATAAATATCACATAGTCATATCAATTGATGCAGAAAAAGCATTTGACAAAATTCAACACCCTTTCTTGATACAAACCCTCAGCAAAATAAGAATAGAAGGATCACACCTCAACATAATAAAAGCCTTATATGACAAACCTACAGCCAACATCATACTCCATGGGAAAAAACTAAAACCATTTCATCTAAGAACGAGAACAAGACAGGGATGCCCACTTTCACCGCTCCTGTTCGATATAGTACTGGAAGTGCTAGCTATAGTGACTAGACAAGAAGAAGAAATAAAAGGTATCCAAATTGGAAAAGAAGTAAAACTATCATTATTCACAGAGAACATAGAAAACCCTAAAGATTCCATAAAAAATTATTAGACTTAATAAATGATTTCGGCAATGTAGCAGGATACAAAATTAACACCCAGAAGTCTATGACATTTTTATATACCAATAATGAACTCACAGAAAGAGAAACAACG
>NW_006299220.1:402670-403396 GCF_000327345.1 Myotis davidii | reverse complement strand
GATAAATTCAATGCACTCCCCATTAAAATACCAATGGCATATTTCACAAATCTAGAACGAACATTCCAAAAATTCATCTGAAATAAAAAAAGACCCTGAATAGCTGCAGCGATCCTGAGAAAGAACAAAGTAGTTGGGATCTCAATACTAGATATCAAGCTGTATTACAAAGCCACTGTTCTCAAAACTGCCTGGTACTGGCACAAGAACAGACATATAGATCAATGGAATACAATAGACAACTCAAACCAGAAATCGACTCAAACTACTATGCTCAATTAATATTTGACAAAGGAGGCAAGAACATACAATGAAGTCAAGTCAGTCTCTTCAATAAATGGTGTTGGAAAAATTGGACAGACACATGCAAATATATTAAACTAGACCATCAACTTACATCATACACATAATAAACTCAAAATGGATAAAGGACTTAAATGTAAGATAGGAAACCATAAAAATCTTAGAGGAATCCACAGGCAGCAAAATCTCAGACATATCTTGCAGCAATATCTTCACCGTTACAGCTCCTAGGGCAGTGATGGCGAACCTTTTGAGCTCGGCGTGTCAGCATTTTGAAAAACCCTAACTTAACTCTGGTGCTGTGTCACATATAGAAATTTTTTTGACATTTGCAACCATAGTAAAACAAAGACTTATATTTTTGATATTTATTTTATATATTTAAATGCCATTTAACAAAGAAAAATCAACCCAAAAAAATGA
>NW_006299220.1:395725-402187 GCF_000327345.1 Myotis davidii | reverse complement strand
GTGCCCATTAGCAGATGAATGGATTAAAAAACTGTAGTACATCTACACAATGGAATACTATGCTGCTATAAAAAAGAAGGAACTCTTATGATTTGCCACAGCATGGATGGAGCTGGAGAGCATTATGCTAAGTGAAATAAATCAGTCAGAGAAAGATCAATATCTCATATTCTCACTCATTTGTGGAATATAATGAACAATATAAACTGATGATCAAAAACAGATCCAGAGACAGAGAAGCATTGATCAGACCATCAAACCTCAGAGGGAAGGCAGAGGAGAATGGAGGGATAGGGGAGAGATCAACCAAAGGACTTGTATGCATGCATATAAGCATAACCAATGGACAGTCACCAGGGGGGTGAGAGCATGAGGAGGGGCAATGGGAGGATAAAGACACATATGTAATACCTTAATCAATAAAGAAAAAATTTTTTTTAAAGATTCATAGTGGGAATTTTAAAAAATTAACCCTTATCACTATTATTTGGATTAATTCTCAGATGTTATATGCCTGTACAAAACTACTCTTTTGAAATGCAAATAAATACACAATGTTAGCAATAGTATGAGAATTTTGCTTTCTGTCTTCATACCTATGACAAGAATGATTTTTGGCCGAGGTCTAGTAGGATCAAAAACCTCATATTCTTCAATTAACTCTGCAGTCTCGGAGAGGTCTGTATCACTTTCTATGGAGAATTGGTGGATTGGAGGGAGCCGATCATACCGCCGATACGGAAAGTTTGAATTTTCAGGCATTACTGCAAAAGAGTAAGACAACTTTGAAACGGAAAAAAAATAGCATAATAAAACATTTTTTTTTTGCACGTACTCAATTAGTAAACAAGATTTAAAAACTAAATGAGTTTGATTTTTTTTTCAACTTGAGCAAGACCCCATCTCATAAGTGGTTAGAAAACTTTTTCGTAAAGGATCAAAGTCATTCATTTGGGCTTAGAGGAACATACAGTGGATATTCTTTAGAAAATTCTGGGAAGGGCTACAACAGGAAAGGCACTGACAACAGTATCCTGTTCTGTCTTGAAATTGAATTACGTCACCCAACACAGGTAGATAATGTAAACTAGGCAGTATCCTTGATTACTTTCTTCCCTCACTCTTCATGTCTACTCCCAGAGATTAGCTCCAAAGTATTTCCCAAATCCATCTCTACTACCACAACTCTTCTCCAAGCCGTCATCATTTACCTAAACTCTCAAAGGTCTGCCTTCTTCCACGCTGTCCCCACAATTCATTGCCTAAAATATTCTTCCTCTGTTGGTCCCATGGCTGACTGGGAGGACCCTATCTATCTGGAGCTCAGTATCCCTGGGATCTAGAACTGCGCTTGGCACAATCAGTGTCCAATAAATATTTGTTGAGTCATTAACAAAGAGAACAGCGTTGTTGAAATAGACAGTTTCCCGTGAGAAAAGCCAGAAGATGGGCAGGTAGAGTGTGGGTACAGCATGGAGGGCTTTGAATATCAGAGTAAAGGTGTTTAGCTTTAATTTGGTAGAAAGCCAGTGGAGAGTTTATTTTGGGGGAGGGGGGTGTAGAAAAATGGCACGATGAAATTGAAAATTTTTAAGGAAAATTAATCTGGTGGTGGTTAGAATGGATTTGAGTAGGGAGAGACTAGGAGCAGAAATCGTAGCAGCTTAGAGGCTGTTAAAGTAAT
The DNA here is from genome assembly GCF_000327345.1 of Myotis davidii. Taxonomy (NCBI): domain Eukaryota; kingdom Metazoa; phylum Chordata; class Mammalia; order Chiroptera; family Vespertilionidae; genus Myotis; species Myotis davidii. Next base: position 400,503 of record NW_006299220.1, on the reverse strand, counting down.
CCACAGGTGAGAAGTAAAGGATCAGCTTAGCAGGATAGTAGAAGAAATGGAAATGAATGTCTGGATATTCATGGTTAGAATTGGGATAAGAGAAATGAAAGGAGGTGACAGTTCAAAAACAATTGCCAGGTTTCAAGTCTGAAAAGATAAGAAATGCGTTGCATTTCATATAATATCTTTCTGTCCTTTCTTCTCTGTTCTGGGAATACTGAGCTTCTTTCATTCCTGTCTCTATCATAGCCTCTTCTCTACGTCAGGAACTTCTATTCTCTCTCTGTTCGCTGTGTACTTCAACATCCATCCTTCTCTAACATCTACATGGCTTACTGTCTCTGAGGATCAGCATGTCACTTCTTCCAGGAAGTGCATCTTGAACCCCATATGGCATTTCCTATAGCACCCATTGTGCTTCTAAGTATATTTTTAATGCTTGACTTCCTTACTAGGCTGTAAGCTCCATGGGGGCAGGTGCCATGTTTGTTCTTTCTTGGTGTCTACATGCTCAGTCGTAAGAGTTTGACACATAATACTCAATAAATGGTTATTTTATTGCTCAACTTGACTCACTGACTGACTTCATGAAAATAGGAAAAGGAGAAGGGAGTGCTGGTTTTGAAGCAAATGTGGTATGTTTGTATGTTTGATTTTGGATATGTTGAGTACAAGACGACAAAGCGATAGTCCAGAAGAGAAATGCTATGTGCATTTGGAACTATGGGACCAGAACTCTTATTCACAGGTTATTATTTGTTCAATTGTATACATATAGCAGAAAAAAGCACATGCTTATCTCACATTTATAGTAATATGCTTTAAAGAACTTCGGCCAATAATTTATCCTTTTTTTTTTGTCATATTTTTACTTAGGGAAGTAATTTGCTTAAATGATTAAAATGTTTTATGTCATAGAATAATTTTGCATGGTAATTACATATTAGCATAGCTATGTCAATATTTTACCAAGAATGCATGAATAACTTTTTATTCCTAGAAATAATCATAATGCTTTAAATTACTGTGAAGTTAGCAATTTTGTTGAATTGAAAACCCATTCAATAAATTATATCTAAAACCTATAAAGCACAAATGGGTAAAGCATTTCATTAAATAAAATTTTATTATCACAAGACAAATCCTTGTCTGTTTTGCAGCATACATTCTAGAAAAAGGACAGTATGGTACAACATTCTTGTCACTATAGTACATGGAAACGTTCTATTTGATGATTAATTTTTTAAAAGGGGGACATCTGTTATACTTTCAACAATAACAGTAACTTCTTTTAAATTTTATTTTTTATAGTGGTGGCACTGATGGTATTAAAAAACAATGTCAGGTGGTTGTTGTTTTTTCATCCAACACGGTAAGAAAACTAAACAATGACTCATTTTTCTCATTCCTTCTGAAACAGAAATCAGGCATTTGTCTTTGTGCTAAACTTAATCTTTCCAGTTCCTAAAATGTTCATAATTAGTTTCCAACCTCAAAAGAAAAGTCTCTGAGTGGGAATTCTGGTGACTACTAACAGGTATGGAGGCTAAAATAGACAAGCAATTTTAATTCTAATGAAAGTTAAACCTACATTTTCCATTCCTATTTTAGCTTCTTCTGCCAGATCAGGAGTTACAAACTGATCATTTTGGGGCACAAAAAGAGTCTTATAGAAATGTTTTGTGCAGCTTGACATTTTTTCAAATTTTGTTCTTGTCTTTCGACCAGGGGTGGGGAACGTCTGGCCTGAGGGCCGTATAAGGCCTACGAAATCAATTGGTCCGCCCTGCAAGGCAACTGCAGGTGAGACTCAAAATTCAATAAATCTAGGAGCTTTTTTCATAGCAACATAAATTTATATTAAGCAGATGATTTTACAAATATCCTTTGGCAAATACCTTTAAGCTTTTTTCATAGCAACATAAATTTATATTATGCAGATGATTTTACAAATATCCAAATGGCCTTTGGCAGAAAAAAGGTTTCCCACCCCTGCTCTCTGGTTCTGCCCTCTAGTTTGACCACAGTCCCCACTACTTGCTATTACACACTGGCCTGTCTGGCTTCTATGTATAATCAAGCCAAGTAACAGTATAAAATAGAGACAGATTTCATGTGTTGTAAAACTGTCACTTTATATACTCAGTCTAAGAGCAGACTTTCAACTAAGAGAATATCATATCCTCTTAGAATTAAATTTAAAAAGGTAAAAATTTCTTAGACTAAACCCACTACTATCTGAGGTTTGTTAGTGCTTTAAGGTTTAGAAAGCAGTTACCCATATTAGTCTCACTTGATTTAACTAGGGCCTGGGGCATGTATTTAACATTGAGCCAGATTCTAACAATATGATGTAAATTAGTCATTTTGGGAATGTGTATAAACTCTTCAGACCCATGAAAATATCATTTTTTCCCCCGAAGCAGTAATTTACTATGTGGTGCGTCGCAGCGGTAACTGGCAAAAGGTGCTCTCTTAAGCATCCAATCCCAGATCCCCCAGCGATGACTCCTGCATGGGCAGGGAAGGATTCTTCTCTCTGGAGATGTTTCTGAGCCAAGGTTTCTGCTTTCCCTCTCTGCTTGTGTTTCTTAAAAATTAACACATTTGACTTTTTCCCACACTGCATTCAGATAAAACCCAAGTGGGTCATGACTAAGTAAGATAAATTAGGATTTATTTCCCCTGGTACTTATTGCAAATGGAATGATGTTCACTTCAAATTCTGTCTATATAGCTGAAATTTTGCACTGGTACAATTTTTGAGAATGGTTTGAATTTAGAAAATATAATGATCTTGGCTACTGGGAAAGAATTAATTTAGTTTCCCCTGACTGGAACTGATTCCATTTTGCATGTACTATTTTACATCTCAATTTCATGCAGAGTCTAAAAGGCTTGTTGGCTGACGCTGAACCACTAATTCTGATAAGCAGCTATTTCAGAAAGTTATCAGAATACCATGAATCTCTTCTAGCAAATTAGCATCACACTATTCCTAAAATTGTTAAACATGTTCATGTCTTCTATTTCTTTCATAGCACCCAAATGCCTAATGTAATGTATTGCATTCAGTAGCTGCTTAATAAACCCTGTTGAATTAACAAGTATAAACCTTACATGCATTTATGCAGATGCATTAATATGAACTCTGAATTTGAAAACATATTAATAAATCAAATCTCTTCCCAGCTAGTAATAACTATCATTTTTGTCTATCATCTCATTTATTTGGAAAAGTCTTATTTGCAATTTCAAGAACAATGCATAGTCTGCTAATGCAATTCATTTCACAAAGTAATGACATCAGTAATATAAAATTCCATTTATAGTTAAGTGCTGGACAATGGTATGTGATTTTGTTTGTCTTATCACAGAGGTGATTAGAATTAGCAGAGAGAGATGAATCCTATTCCAGGGTCAAATACCCTTCCACGAGTTTGGAAACCCAATACATTAAATCATTGCCTACAGTTTATATGGTGTGTTTTAATGAGAAATATAGATGTCTATTATTCTGCATATACATTACCAGATCTTAGGAAGGATCTCCGTGACTGTCCTCCGTTGAGCGGAGGTAAAGTCTTCTTTTCCTGGCTGACAAATGTATCCCATTTCACCTTGTCACAGCCGCCTAGTTCCTTCACTTTCTGTAAACAACTTTCCAAGTACTCTACTGGGTCTTCAGGCTTAGAACACATCAGTCCATTCAAAAGGCTCTGAAATACAATAAAATGTTTTAAAATCGCCTTTGTTAAAATAGTGTATGCCCCATCTCTAAATTCCTGGTTGTTTTTGTTCTTTGCATTTGTCTTTTAATAAATACTTAAGAGTTGAAGTTATTGTCTGGTTAAGACAATTCCTTAAATTCTTGACCAATTAGTTTTCAGCTGAGCATTCTGGGCTTTTTAAATGATGAAGGCAACTATCTAGCTTAAAATGGAACAGTTCTATTAAAGGCTCCAGACTGCAGTTTCTTCCTGTATAAAATAGGAGTAATAATACCTACCTCAGAGGGTTCTTTAAGGACTAAAAACTAAATATTTGTCAAATTCATAGTAAGTGCCTGGCACATAGTAAGGGCTCAATAAATGTTGTTGGTAGTTTTAGTTAATATTATTATCATTATGAGATAATGTCCCCTGAGCCCTCAGGTTGGCTTATGGAGCTCTTCTTCTATGTTCTGAAGGTACACAGAAAAAGGAAACTTACCTGTCGTTTATACTGAAATCATCAGTGTACATGCTAGTCTCCTTATTTAAACTATAAGCCTTTCAACAACACAGTGTTGGTCTTGTTTATTTTTCAATCTCCTGCCCCTAACATATTCTCTGATCATAGTAGGTGCATATTGAACAGTTTTCTAATTAGGAGAAACACTTCACTGAAAACATGAAGTCTGAGACTCAAAAAAATGTTATTTGATATATAATAAGTCACTATAATAAGCAGAGATTGCAGAGGGGGAGAAAAAGCACGATCCTGTATTGCTTTTTTCTTTTCCTAGTGTCTGATGTGTTGCATGTACTAATTTCTAAAAATGCCACCACTTTGGAAATGTTGGCTCCTAGAAACTAGACTGGTGTGAAAAATATTTTCCATTAGAGTATTTCATGGAAAAAGCACTGGGGATTATGATAACCAATGTACATTATTAATGCCTAAAACACCCACCCTTTAAAAGGCTGAAATCTTTCCTAAGTACAGTATTCTATTTTCAAATTATTCTGGTGCAATTTGCTCAAAATGGTAGGCAATTCTTACTACGTACATTTTCTCTAAATAGT
>NW_006299220.1:386867-395595 GCF_000327345.1 Myotis davidii | reverse complement strand
GAGGTAAAGGCTTCTTTTCCTGGCTGACAAATGTATCCCATTTCACCTTGTCACAGCCGCCTAGTTCCTTCACTTTCTGTAAACAACTTTCCAAGTACTCTACTGGGTCTTCAGGCTTAGAACACATCAGTCCATTCAAAAGGCTCTGAAATACAATAAAATGTTTTAAAATCGCCTTTGTTAAAATAGTGTATGCCCCATCTCTAAATTCCTGGTTGTTTTTGTTCTTTGCATTTGTCTTTTAATAAATACTTAAGAGTTGAAGTTATTGTCTGGTTAAGACAATTCCTTAAATTCTTGACCAATTAGTTTTCAGCTGAGCATTCTGGGCTTTTTAAATGATGAAGGCAACTATCTAGCTTAAAATGGAACAGTTCTATTAAAGGCTCCAGACTGCAGTTTCTTCCTGTATAAAATAGGAGTAATAATACCTACCTCAGAGGGTTCTTTAAGGACTAAAAACTAAATATTTGTCAAATTCATAGTAAGTGCCTGGCACATAGTAAGGGCTCAATAAATGTTGTTGGTAGTTTTAGTTAATATTATTATCATTATGAGATAATGTCCCCTGAGCCCTCAGGTTGGCTTATGGAGCTCTTCTTCTATGTTCTGAAGGTACACAGAAAAAGGAAACTTACCTGTCGTTTATACTGAAATCATCAGTGTACATGCTAGTCTCCTTATTTAAACTATAAGCCTTTCAACAACACAGTGTTGGTCTTGTTTATTTTTCAATCTCCTGCCCCTAACATATTCTCTGATCATAGTAGGTGCATATTGAACAGTTTTCTAATTAGGAGAAACACTTCACTGAAAACATGAAGTCTGAGACTCAAAAAAATGTTATTTGATATATAATAAGTCACTATAATAAGCAGAGATTGCAGAGGGGGAGAAAAAGCACGATCCTGTATTGCTTTTTTCTTTTCCTAGTGTCTGATGTGTCGCATGTACTAATTTCTAAAAATGCCACCACTTTGGAAATGTTGGCTCCTAGAAACTAGACTGGTGTGAAAAATATTTTCCATTAGAGTATTTCATGGAAAAAGCACTGGGGATTATGATAACCAATGTACATTATTAATGCCTAAAACACCCACCCTTTAAAAGGCTGAAATCTTTCCTAAGTACAGTATTCTATTTTCAAATTATTCTGGTGCAATTTGCTCAAAATGGTAGGCAATTCTTACTACGTACATTTTCTCTAAATAGTGTGGCTAGAGTGCTCAATCAAAAAAGTTCGAGTGCAGACGGAGGGGAAAAAACTAACGTGGGCATCCACATCCAGCTTGTGTGTCAAAACCTGTGACACACACACACACACACACACACACACACACGCGCGCTGTGTTTAACTTTCTCATGTCCCATGTTAATTTGGTTAACTGTGGCAATGCTTACTCGGTGTCTCTGCAGGCATTAGCTTACCCACTATACTCTCATTTCTATACAGCATTATTATCCTCACTTTATAGAATAGGAAATTGTGGATCAGAAAGGTTAATGAGTTGATCAAGGTTCCTCATCTAGAAACGTCTAGGCCCAGGATTCCAACTCAATGTTTCTGATTAAAAAGCCCATATAGTCCGCTCTCCACATCTTGCAAAAATATGATGTGGGATGAAGAGAAATGCCAGATTACCTGTGCCCCATGCATAATCCAACTACAATATGAATCATTCAAGATTTTGTCTTTTATTTTTTATCCTTATTATGACCTAAAATGGATAAACTTACTCAATGAAGGTTTTTGTTTGTTTGTTTTTACTTGAAAATATACATTTCCAGCCTCTTTCAACAAAACTGATTCCCTTAAGGGTATTGCTTTTAGAAGAGGGGCGGGGATGAGTTCTACTCATTTATGGATAATTTAAATCCTTTCTTTTAGTAGCCAGCCACCATCACAGATCAGATCTAAGATAATCAGCAAACATTATTATTCTGTCTCTTTGAGTTAATTGTTTGACAGATATCTAATTGTTAAACTTTGTTACCTAGAAATTCTGTGTACCTGGATTGTGGTTTTGAGACAAAAAATTCATTTTGGAAACTTAGAGCATTTGGTATTGCTGTCTACACTCATCACATGGAGAAGTGCCGTGTTTTACTTCACTCACTGCTGAGCCCAACACAGTTCTTTTCACTGGAAGGCCTTTGGAGGTCACCAGCAAGCAGTCTTCTCCCATTGCCCAGGATTGCATTTAAGTACACTGTACTACCGCATTTCTCCTAAGTGAGTTACTTCCTTTTCTGGGTGTGCATTATCTTAAGATGTCCAATTCACATGCAGAGAAGACAAGGAATGAAAAGAATAACACCTGAACAACCAAAAAAAAAAAAAAACCCACAAAAAAACCAAAACAACAACAACACAAAACCCTGCCATTACTTATTTGCAGATACAGTGAAAATTTTCAGGAACAAACTGTCAAAATTCTCTGTGGCTACTTTCCACCAAGGAGGAAAAATAGTACCCACATTTATTTATAAGAAAAAGATGTCTTATTAACCAGAATTTTACAAACAGGTAGCTCTCCTGCAGTGATTCTTTTGGAAGTGTAGGAATGAAATTGATCTCAGTAGCAGTACTTATGACAAAAACCTTCATCTCCATATTTACTTTTTGAAAATTAAAAAAGAAAAAGAAAAACTCTTAGCAGGAAACCTACATACCCCCAAGACCTGTCCTTACACATTACCTCCTGATGATTTTCAAACACAAGTAACACGCTTGCTAGATTTGGGGCTTCACATACCAGACTTGTGCTAAGTAGCAGGTGGTTTGCCTGAAAATCTTGGCTTCAGATGAACCTTAAAAAAGGTGGCTTACAGAGGTGAACAAAAAATGAAGATCTGTAATGATGGTAGCCAATTTTAAAGATAATTTGGAAAAATAGGGACAAAATTCTTCTCCCAAGTGGTCTTTTAAAATTTCTTTTGACAGGAGAAACCCCTCCAAACAGAAAAAAAAGGGCAACTCAAGACCATTAGTTTACTCTATCAGTCTATATAGTCATCATCTTAAAGGGGGAGAGGGGTAAGGTGTACAGTGAACGGATTTCTCCTTTCAGGGTTCTCTCTATGGAGCTTGGCTCGGATCCATTCTTTTTTCTTTTTTACCCTAAACAAGTATTTTAAAATTCAAATATGGAGAGAAGGAAGCCACCCGATCCGTGACGGAGACTGCGGTTTAGAACTAACCAAGGTTCCTGTAGTTCCTCAAGCCTCCTCTTCCACATTCTCCAAGTGCCCTCACTGCCCGGCCCCAGACGCAGATGCCGCCGTGTTGCGGTGTGAAGACAGAGCAACAGGAGACACGCCCGCCTCCCCATCCCTCTCCGATCCGCATTCTCTAGGTGAGGGCTGGCGGGGCAGGCGACAAAGAGAACCCTCCCTCCCAAGGCGACAGGAAAACGTGCTCAGGAGTTCATTCACCGAAAGCGCAGAGCAGCGCTGGCGGCCTGCCACCCTGGAGGTAGCGCTGCACTCGATGGGTTTGGATTTGTTTCTGCATCTTCATCCCTCTCCTCCAAGCTGTCCCCGGCGAGGGCTGCTGGCGTCCACACTTTGCCTTCACCGCGGGGACCCCCGACCCCGACCCTAGGTGTGCGGAGGGGTTAGGGCTCTAGTACCCCCTTCCCTCAGTGTCCAGACCCAGAGCGACGTGGGCGCCAGCGTGCCCACCTGGCCTGATCCTCGCGTCCCGAGAGCGCGGCCGGCCGCTGCCCGAGCCCACCTGGGCGCCCACTTCCGAGGGCTGCAGGCTGCTGCCAGACCCGCTGGAAGACTGGAACTTGATCTGGGAAATGCGGGCTTCCGAGCCCAGCCTAGGGACAAGGACCCCGGCAGTCCCCGGGAAAGGCGGCTACCTCCGGGCGGGCGCGCGGGCGGGCGAGCTTGTCGGTCCCTTCACTTCCCTGCCCCGCGTCGGCAACGTGGGACGGGGAGCGGCTTCCTCACCCCAAACCCCCCAAACGCCCTTCCCGCCCTTCCTCACCCTCCGCCCCTCTGCCAGCCTCAGCCCCTTACCTCGAAAAGGAGAGGGATCTCCCTCCGGGCCAGATACTCCTTAGCATCGTTGGTGTTCATGGCTGTGCCGCGCGTGCCTGGGGCGCAGGCGGGGAGGCTCCGGGGATGCGGCGCCCTGGGCTGAGGCTGAAGGGGTCCGCGCCGGGCACCGTGCAGCCCCCGCTCTCACGCGCAAACACTCGCTCAGCTTTGCCCTCTCAGCCCAGGGCCCCCTCGCCTTGCCCCGGGGGGGGTGGTCTCCGCGCTCCCGCCACCCCCGCCTTGGTTCCGGCGCCCGCACCCAGGCTGCCGGCTGGGAGCAGCGGCTTCCCGGGTTCCCAGGCAGCGCGGCTGCCAGGGGAGGGGCGGAGGGAGTGGAGGAGGGAGGACGGAGAAGCGGACGCGAGGCAGCAGCCCGCCCGCCTCTCCGGCTCAGCGCGCGCTGCTCTGCCCCTCCCCAGCCGGGTCCGCCTCTGCGGTCACTCAGGCTGCGCGGGAGGCGGGAGGCGGGCGCAGGGTGCGGGGGTGGGCGCCGGCGCGCGCGCTGGGGGCTCGCAGTCACACCCCTCCGGGTCGCCCGGGGTACGCCCTAACCTGGGGCCAGGTGGCCAGAGGAACAGAGTCGGGGGCTCATAGAACCTGCGACCTTTTCACTTCTCCATTCCCACCCACACGGTTACTCATGCGTCCCTAAGGAACTCCCAGGAAGAAACCGAATTGTCACAGAATTTATGATTTAGTCCTAAGATTACGATCTTTCATAATGAAAAGCTGGGGGGTAAGGCGGAAAGAGGGCTTTGAGGTGTGGAAGCCATCTCCTTAAAATAAGTTTTAGATCTTGGGTATTTCTATCCTTCGGGAAAGTTTTGCTAGCTGGCTTCGATTTTTTTCCGTCTGGATCACAAATTCTCACAGATTTCAGTATGAGGCCTTAGAGTAGCCTGACCTATTCACTAACAGAAAGATTACTAAGCAGCCAACTAGTAACTTATCTCCAGAGAGAGGAATGGGAAGATAGAGGAGAGAAGTGGGTGGTGGTGGGAAGCTGGTGAAATTCAAAACGTGACTAGCAGGTGGGGTGGGTGGCATCGTTAATTAGATATGAGGAATATGCACCCAGTGGGCCATCAATCACTCCAGGATGAGTATGGGTGGGTGCATTAAGGCAGCAATGTAGGTGAAGGATCTTCTTACTATCAAAGGGTAGCCACTTCTTCCTATCTCCCAAGATGACTCATTTCCTCTATTAAAATATCTTTTCATTGCCTGTTTGAAAGGTGGCCCATGGCACACTGAGACTATGATCCTTAACTGTGTGCAAGGCCTGACTCTGTGGGAGGGTGTGTGAGAGAAAGGGAGGCTCTGATAGGAGCTGACATCTGGGGACTGGCCAGAGGGAGAAGCAATATTGCAACTGTTTCCAAAATATCAGTGTCTGATTGTCCATTACAGATCTTTCCTTGGTTCTACTTCTCCTCCCGCAAACATCTGCTTTTCAAGCCTTCGCTGTAGCTGCATTTTTGTTTTGCCCAAGGGAGGAAATTCAAGAATTAATTGAGTTTTGTAAAGTAAATGAAATTTTTCTGAGCACTTGTGAAACCATGTGTCAAGTGGTAGTCTTAAATGGGGCAGGTGTTCCAGTTCCAGGGAAATTGGTTTCTGCCCTCAGAATACGCCACATCACTTACAGGCCCACCTTCCATTTTTTGACTCACGGTGGTGGTGAACATACTGTCTTTTCCCTAGGCAACAGTGCTTGACAAGTACCAGCGTCCATGGCATGAAGGCTTATTTTGTGAACAGGCACAGCTGACGTGAAGCACCTAGGACTGAAGAGGCCACTTTCTGCAGGACCTGTCAAGGTCATCCTTTTCAGAAAAGAATCTGGCAGAGCTCAGCTCACGTCCTCCATCCTGGGAAGAAACGTAACCTAAACGCACGTTAGTGTGGTCGGGCAAGGATGGCAACTTGCTTGGATAAAGAGAGTACATAAGAATGACTGCATTGCACTACATATTATAGGTAGCCGGAAAAACATAGCAACTGGAGATATGGCAGACTTTCAGGTAGCCTTATGTACTGGCAATCAGTACTTTTTGGTGTGTTCCAGCTGTATGAAGGAGGCAAGATGTTCATAATGACTTTTGCAAAGGAGGTGTGGCCGGCTAGGGGAAAGAGCTACATGATGCTCAGGAGACAGGCTGACGGTTTGGAAGAGAGGAAAGAGAAAGGACAAGGAACAACAAATACATCCTTGCCATGAGAAAGCTGGCCCATTAGTCCCTGCTATGAAGTGCTAAGGCTGTGTATATAAAGGGTTCATGGCCCTTTGTTCTTTGTTTACTTGGGGGTGGATTCCTGCACGTGCTAACAAATCAGGATGGCTACTGCATGTCTGGTGTCACTACATAGAGTTTCTTCTGCTCCCACGTTGGGTTCTAAGATACAGCAGTAAATAAGACAGACATGATCCCTGCTGTCAAGAGCTTACATTCTACTGGAGAGTATGTGTAATGAGCAAATAAAAATGCATAAACAACATCAGATAGAGATAAATGGTAGGCAAACATTTAAAATACCCAACCAAAGGCATAAATAAAAACATATTAGATAGTGATTGATCGAATGATGAAAATCAAACAGACCTAATTGTTTATTTGAAGCAAGGAAGCAGAGTTCAGATTTGTCTGCCGGAAGTGGCAGAGCAAGTGGGAATGGGGATAACCGTTGGGAAAATAACTTAGAACTTTTCAAGGGTCCAGAAGAGGAGGCCCTTGGTGGGAATGTTTCTCCGGTTGATTACCTAAGAGGGCTCGCTGCTGACACACAAGCTAGGTCTCAGCAAAGGGTGAACATACTCTGTACCCTACTAATCAAGTGTCTGTTGGTAGGAACCATTCACTCCATCCACACAAAGAAGGCTCAAGGGCTCTATGCCCGGAGCAGCCCTTTCCAAATCCCAAAGAAGGCTGGAGCCTATGCTTATTCCCGTCCTCATCCACTCCTAACAGATACTTATGCCATCTGTAATTTCACGGGGGCCTACAGAAAATTTCAGCAGTGAAGTGCAAAATATTTGTCATGTTGCAGCTCCTTGCCCCCGGAGAGGAGCCTAATGGGATCAGCCATAGGCACTGGTGTGGATAGTTAGGACGTGATGACAAGTTTGGCCATAGCGCAAGGTAAAAATGTATTGTGTGTTTGTTATGGGTCAAGGCCTGTGATAAACACTCTATAAAGTATATCACAGAGCTATATATACGTCATCTTTAATTCTTAATCTGTAAAATATGTATTATTCTCATTATATAAAATGAAATAGCTCAGACTCAGAGAGTCTTATTTCAAGGTAATACCAACAGTGTTAGTTCAACTGCAAAACCCTATGCGACCTCTTCCCTTAGGGCAGCAGCATCATAATGGCTTTCAAGTTGATGAGGTCCTGCAACAATATTCTTTGTACCTTTGGGTGTTTTCTAAGGGTCCTTGCATTCTCCCTTTCCTTTTTCCTTTCCTTTCTCCCTCCCTTCCTTCCTTCCTTCCTTCCCTCCTTCCTTCCTTCCTTCCTTCCGTCCTTCCTTCCTTTTTTCAGCAGATGTCATTTTGTATTTGGGCTGTGTGTGTTATTGAAAACACAAGCATAACAAAACATGTATAAGAACAAGTTTATCTCAGTAGATTTTCTAATTGTTCAGGGTTCTTTTTGGTTTGAAGTTTTTGCTTGATTCAGAGATTGAACAGAAAACACATCATTCCTATTTATTGAATCCTTGAGTGTTGAATTTTTCTCATTCAGCACAAAAAAACACACACAATATCACCCTCCAAATTACTCTATTTCCCTCATTAATTGGCCACCTATTGGGCCACTTGTATATTCTGGGCAATTTGTCAATATTTTGTATACCCAGAAAAAAAACCCTAAACCCTCTAAGACCTTCAATATACATCTATATTGTCCTGATAAATACCCCCCCTTATTTACATGTATTTGTTGTAGAAGGTCTTTCTGAGGCTTTTACTTTTTTGTGAGTGTGGTGTGTACAAACTGATCTGTGAAATCCAGGGTGACTGCAGGCTGAAATAATGGTGTATAACACAATTCTTTGGCCAAAGCAGATTTTTTCCCAATGATCTATTTCCCGACACGAGCTGAAGAGCTGAGAGCCAGACACTGGAATTCTGGATCTCAAAGACCTCTAGGAATTCTTGAGTCAGAGGGGGTTAGAGACTAAAAGATTTTAAACTCTCCCCTAAAGTCTGAAAGCATTAAGAAAATCTCCATCTATGTAATAACATATACTAAGAATAGCTAAGATTTGGAAAATCCTATTTATTTACTTATCTATTCATTAATGTATGCATTCATTAATCAAACAATTATGAAATAACCTTTTAGATACTAGGCCTGTGTTTGGAGCTGGGAATATAAAGAACAAGACTAAAGGGGTTCACTGTCTATAGAAAGAGAGGGACTTGTAATAATTAAGTACAGATAAATGTAATAATCCTATCTAATAAAAGAGAAACATGGTAATTAGCATACAACCGCTACCCTTCCCATTGGCTAATCAGGGTGATATGCAAATTAACTGCCAGCCAAGATGGCGGCCGGCAGCCAGGCAGCTTGAAACTAACACGAGGTTTTCTTGCTTCAGTGACGGAGGAAACCAACGTTCCCCGCCTGCCTTGCCGGCCTCTGAGCCTGCAGTTTGAACCA
>NW_006299220.1:370318-386318 GCF_000327345.1 Myotis davidii | reverse complement strand
CACCCCCAATCGGCCCTACCCTGAGTGTTACTGAAGGTGGCATCGTAACCTCCCAATCTCCCCTGCTCTGTGCATGACAGGGGGCAGCGCCCCAACTCCCCAATCGAACCTGCTCTGAGCCCGACCAGGGGCTACACCTAGGGATTGGGCCTGCACTCTGCCATCCGGGAGCAGGCCTAAGCCAGCAGGTCGTTATCTCTCGAGGGGTCCCAGACTGCGAGAAGGCACAGGCCGGGCTGAGGGACTCCCCCTTCCGCCCAAGTGTACAAATTTTTGTGCACCGGGCCTCTAGTGTTTTAATAATATGATAGAAGTAGATATGTGGAGGAAGGTTGTTATGATGGGGACACAAAGGTACATGACTCATGTAAATCCATATATGGTAAAGAGTACTTAGAAAGTTTTAAAAAGAGACTTCATTCAATGTTTCTTCACCCCCCCCCAAAAAAAAATTACTGGTTTTTTAGCTGTTTTTCTATCTGATCTCCCACTCCCCCAGATACAACGCTTTTCAGAAACATTATCACACACTTTATTACACAGGCTCTGCATAACCACTTTTGAAAATGGCTGTGTGAGCCCAGTCAGCATGGTTCAGTGGTTGGGCATCAACCTATTAACCAGGAGGTCATGGTTCGAATCCCAGTCAGGGGACATGCCCGGGTTGCGGGCTCAATCCCCAGTGTGGGGTATGCAGGAAGCAGGCGATCAATGATTCTCTCTCATCATTGATGTTTATATCTCATTTTCCTTCTCCCTTCCTCTCTGAAATCAATAAAAATATTTTAAAAAAGAGAAAGTGGCTTGTGAAAGGTCACGGAGCACTTTGGCACAGCAACCTCACCATTTCCTCCTGGGGCAGCACATCGTGGTTGCTCCTACTGTTCTGCTGTGAGCAATTCTAGTATGAAGAACTCTGCATATTTTTTCACCTTTTAAATTATTATTCATTGGTTAGTATGATCATATAGGTTTCAGGTGTAGGCTTCTATGTTAAAAGAGCTGCATATTGCACTATGTGCCAGTGTTACCCCAATAAATGTAATAAAAAAATAGATTATTATTCAGAAAAATTTCCGAAAGTAGGTTACTGGATACAATGGAAAATGCATTTTATGTTTCTTGATTTAGTTATCAAATTTCCAGAAGGGCCTAATCCGTTTATTGTGCCATTAGCAAAATTCTGAGTGTTTGAGCGTTCCAGTTTTACTCTACTCTCACTAATAAGGAATTATATTTTTTTAAATTTATTGTTAGTTTCACTTTAATAGATTAAAATTACATTTAAAAAATTTTCAACATAACTTCTTATCTACCTTGCTAAGGCCGAACTTCTGTCATTTCACTTTTAACTTGAGCCTCTTTTTTTAAAAAAAATTCCTTTTTCTTCCATTATTTATTCTTGTGCTGCTCTCCCATGATCATGTTTTTGTTTATGAATCTGTTATAACATTTTTCATATTCTGCTTTATGGAATAGTTACCAGCACCTTTTGGAAGGGGTTTATCCCTGTATATGCTGCAGCACCCAGCACAGTATCTTACACATCATGAGGCCTAATGTACAAAGCATTTTACCACATCGTCTCATTTAATTCACACAATAACTTGAACTAGGCATTATTTCCCACTTTTAGATAAGAAAAAAATGATACTGAGTCAAAGATCACACCAGTAAAAATTGACTGAAATATATACACAAAAATCAATTCCAGATGGATTTCAGATCTAAATATAACTGGTAAAATCATAAAAATTTTAGAAGAAAACATAGAACATATTTGTGACCAAGGAGTAGACAAATAGTTCTTAAGGTATCTATCTATCTATCTATCTATCTATCTATCTATCTATCTATCTATAAAAGCCTATATGGCCGTTATGACCAGTCTACCGAACGACTGAACGACTGGTCGCTATTATGTGCACTGACCACCAGGGGGCAGACGCTCAATGCAGGAGCTGCCCCCTGGTGGTCAGTACACCCCCACAGCCAACCTCCCCCGGCTGGCCAACCTCTTGCAGTCCCTCCCCGCAGCCAACCATCCCCAATTGGGCTGGTAGCCAATCTCCTGCAGTGTCTCCCCCAGACTGGGCAAGATGGCCCCGATGGGCCCCGATTGCTGGCCAGGCTGAGGGACCCACCCGTGCACAAATTCGTGCACTGGGCCTCTAGTTTGTAATAAAATAATTCATTATAAATCAGACTACATTAAGAGTAAGAGCTTCTGTTCCTCAAAAGTTATGATAAAGAAAATGAAAAGGGCCCTAGCTGGTTTGACTCAGTGGATAGAGCATCAGCCTGCAGACTGAAGGGTCCCAGGTTCAATTCTGGTCTAAGGGCACATGCCTGGGTTGTGGGCTTGATCCTCAGTGGGAGGCATGCACAAGGCAGCCAATAAATGATCCTCCTTCATTATTGATGTTTCTATCTCTCTCTCTCTTCCTTCCTCTCTGAAATCAATAAAAATATATTTTAAGAAAAGGAAAATGAAAAGGCATTCTATTAAGTAGGAGGAAATATTTGCCATTTATATATCCAATAAAGGACTCAAATATATAACTTCCACAAATCAATAAGAAAAAGAAAATCTAATAGAAAAACGAACAAAAGACTTGAACAAACATTTCCCAAATTCAAATTCAAATGGCCAATAAATATGTAAAAAGTAATAATTTCATTAGTTATCAGGAAAATGCAGAATAAACAATGTGATACCACTATATACCCACCAGAATGGTTAAATTGAAAAACAAACAGTCAATACTAATGTTAATGAGCCTGTGTAGTAATCAGAACTCACACATACTGCTGGGGGAGTGAAAACTTGCATACCACTTTGGAAAACTGCTTGGAAAAAACTGTTAAAGATGAACATATGCATTTTTTATTTCACCAAAACATATATATTACACTCTTCATAGAAGCATTATTCTAAATAGCCCCAAACTGGAAATTACTCCAGTGTTCACCAACAGCATAACACATATGTTGTTATACTCACAAAATGTAATAAATACTATATTCAGTGAGAATCAATAGTCTACAGCTACATCTAACAATATGGATGGGTCTCACAAACAATATTGAAGCAGCACCAGACACAGAAGATATAAATAATATGATTTCACTTACATAAAGTACAAAACCACGCAAAACAAACTTATGCTGTGAGAACTCGCACAGTGGTTTACCCATAGGGGAGTGAAGTGACAGAGAGAGTGCTCAAGGAGGTTTTTGGGGTTAATGTTCATGTGCTGTTCCTTGATTTGGGTGTAGGTTACATGGCTAAGTCCATCTTATGGAAACTCATTCAGCTGTACAAATAGGAGGTGCAATTTCTATGTTATCTACACTAATAAAAGACAAAGATGCTAATTGACCATACCTTTGCTACACTCAAGCCACACCCACCAGCCAATCAGAGCGACTATATGCAAATTAAAACAACCAAGATGGCGCCTGGCAGCCACGGAGCTGGAGCAAGCAGGAGGCTGGGTTGCCTCGGCGATGGAGGAAGCCAAGCTTCCCCCTGCCCTGGCTGGGTGTGGCCTCCCCAAAAGGCAACACATTTTCAATTATAGAAGCTAAATGAATCCCAGATACGTGCTTCCAGCCAGCCTCCACTGGGAGCTTGGGTGGCTGGGGGCTGTGGCCAGCCTGCAAACAGCCATCAGCCCCTCACCCAGACTGGCCAGGGACCCCAGCAGGACCCTCCCCTTGAAGGAGCTGTGGTCAGCTTGCAAACAGCCATCACCCCTCACCCAGGCTGGCCAGGCACCCCAGCAGGGACCCCCACCCTGAAGGGGGTGTGGCCAGTCTGAAAATGTCCCTCAGCCCCTCACCCAGGGTGGCCAGTCACCCCAGCGGGACGCCCACCCTGATCCGGGACACCCTTTAGGGCAAACCAGCCAGCCCCCACCCATGCACCAGGCCTCTATCCTATATAATAAAAGGGTAATATGCAAATTGACCCTAACAGCAGGAAGACTGGGAATGACTGGTCACTATGACACACACTGAGTACCAGGGGCAGACGCTCAATGTGGGAGCTGCCCCCTGGTGGTCAGTGTGCTCCCACAGGGGGAGCTCTGCTCATCCACAAGCCAGGCTGACGGCTGCCAGCATCATGGTTTATCCTATATAATAAAGATGTAATATGCAAATGGTCATTATGTAATGACCGGATCACAGATCAGCAGGAGGGTGGGGTAGGGAGCTACAAGCGGGCTGTGGAGAGCTACAGGAGGGGGCAGGGCAGCAAGCTATGAGAGGGGCTTGGGGGGGGGGAGGAAAAGGGAGCAGGGGGAGCTACAGGAGGGAAGGGCAGCAGGTGGAGACCTACAGGAGGGCGGCAGCGAGCTACTGGAGCATGGATTCATGCGCAGGGTTACTAGTAAGTACATGATTAGACTATACAAGTTACAATAAAAACAGTATTTTATGATACTTCATTTAGTTTATTCTTTCTTGAGTACTAACTATTTGCCAGGCATTGCTGGCACCGCTGTGCTGCAAGGCACGTAGGTAAATAAAACACATTCATGGAGCATACAGGGTTGGGCAAAAGTAGGTTTACAGTTGTTCATATGGAAAATAATACAATAATTAATAAATAATAATACAATAGTAAACTCTGTGTTTCACGTACTCACAACTGTGAACCTACTTTCCCCACACCCTGTATATCGAGTAGAGGGAAAATGAACAACATATATCATAATTTATCATTTAAGTGTATCATTTATTAGAAAGTGGTAAGTGGCATACAGGAGAGTAAGGAGGGCCAGAAGCTGGTTACAGTTTTGAATAGAGTGGTGAGGGACGGTGTCACGGAGAAGATGGCATTCCAGCAAAGATTTGAGGAGGTAGGGAGTGAGCCAATATCTTGGGCAGCAGCCAGTTCAAATGTCATAGGGAGGGAGGATGCCTGACACATCCTGGCAACAGCAAGGAGGCCCATGTGGCTGGAACAGGGTGAAGGAGGATATGGGCAGGAGGAACAAGGCCAAATCACATAGGACCTTGTAAATTGTGGCAAGTTCTTGGACTTTTACGCTGAACCAAACAGGAAATTAGTGAAAGGTGTTGAGCCCAGACTAACATGGTCTGACATTTAAAAGAACATCTATCTGCCAATTTAGAAATAGGTAAAAGAACAAGGTAGAAGCAGGGAAAGCAGCTGGGAGGCCATGTGATTCATATGAGAGGATGTCAGTGGAGGCGATGAGAACTAGTTCAATTCTAGGTATATTTTGAAGATAGCGCAAACAGGATTTCTGGACAGATTGAATGTGGTCTTTGAGAGAAATCATCAAGGATGACTTCATGTTTTTTGGCCGGAGGACAATAGGAAACTATTAATAGCCACAAGTAACTTACTAACTTACAAAGGCAGACACACAGAAAAGAACTCTGATTTGCTCTCAACGGGTCTGGCGCATGGTGGTTTCTCCTACTACGTTACTGACCACATTTCTGTTTTCATCCTTAGCCTCTGACTTATTGCAACCATCTGAGCTCATGTTGCACAAGTTAACCTCTTGTACAAGTAAGAGAGAGGAATTTCTACCTATTTCAGGAATATACTTGGGATTTTCTGTTCCAGAATTTCAGTGTTCATTCGTCTGCATTAATATTTTACCTACCAGTGGGAAATCTATAATTCCATCAAATCTTGTCTTTATCTTGTCAACCTAACTTGGCTATAATAAACATAAATAAGGAAACAATACGAACTGCAAGAAGTCTCTAAATTTAAAAGCTATAGCTAAAATACATACAGAAGCATTTTTGTCTTGATTTAAATAAATGTTCTGAAATATGCTTTGAAATAAAATCTTTTTTAGTTCATTATAAGTCCTAGAGAAAAACAAAAACATGACATCAATTTATTTTTTAAAATTCGTTTTTGCAGAAAATAACACATTTGAGTTTTCATTATTCTTTTTTATCATTATTGACAAATAGCAATTCCTTGAGCCTAAAGGCCTAATATTTCTAAATGACCAAACGTGCCAGAACCATTAGGCCCTTTTGAGTGTCCACATTGCTTTACTATGTCTCATGAACTGTTAGTAATACATGCATTAATCAGTTTAGGATGAGTAAAATGTAATCTTTCCACCCAAGGAATGAAATGTGTTCTTTCTTAATAGTCATAAGACATTCTTGTTGGTGTACTAGAATTTTTAAAACTTACGAGAATTTGCCATCTGCTACTGTTTTTTAAAAACTGATTCTGTGTAGTCATGTTTCCTCTATTAATTGTTCTGCGATACAATCAGTTAACATTCACACTGTTTTTCTAAATTAGATTAAATTACAAATCTAAAAATCTAGTGGAGATTACATGAGCAGTAATTATCTAAAGAGGTCTCTTCCCCAAATAAATCAACACTTTAGATTGTGTAAAGGAAAACTAATATTAAAGCATGTCTCCAAACATGTCATTCTTTTGTGCAGAAATTTTAGTGGTTAACATTTTCTGCACTGTCCAATATGGTGCCCACTATTCATATGTGACTATTTCAATTTAATACATTACTTGTTTCATAATAACTTTAATACAATAAAATTAAAATTTCAGTATCTCAGTTGAACTAGCCGCATTTCCAAGTACTAAAGAGCATGTGTGGGCAGGGGCCACAATGTTGGATAGTGCAGACATAGATCATATCACAAAAAGTTCTATTGAAAAGTGCTGGTCTAGAGAGTAAATTGTAAAAATGTTTAGCATAGATTTCCAAGCTCTTCATAATTTTATTCCAGTTTCCATTACTTGGTATATCTTATAATATACTGATCACATGGAGCCCATGCATCCTATACTATTTTTTATTTCTGAGTCCTCATTTACTTTATTCCCTCAGCTTAAAACTAGATTCCTCTGCTTTATACTTGGTGAAATATTTCCATGCTTACAAGGATCCACTTAAGTGTACCTTTTTCAAAAAAGGCTACCTTTATTCAGCCCTAACGGATTTAAGCATTTCCTTACCTTGTGCTCCCTGGAATGTTCTTATATCTCTATCATATCTTGTACTGTATTTATGTATGTTTCTATCATGTGCTCCAGCCTCAAAAATGTGCCTTCATTATTGTACCCCTGTGAAACTTATCACAGTCATGTACATAATAAATACTCTAAAATGGTATTTTGAGTAATTTATAATCAATTTAAATAGTCTGTTTCGTGAATATTTGCAGCCCCATTGTTTGATGTGTTTTGAATTTGTAAATGTATTTGCTGCATTATTCTTTAAGATTATTGTTTTCAAATCCCATTTACATTGACTAGCCTAGATGGGGGACACTAATTGCATCAAGTTATGGATTAAGTTTCTCTTTTCATGACTGTGGTTCAGTGCTTGAGTATTTCAATTGCCTTTGCTATTATCCCTCATGCTTGTAGCCAGAAAACAGAATGAAATTTACATCAAACAACAAACAAACAAACAAACAAACAAACAGTGAGTGTCTACCAATCCCTGATAATAGGTGTTAGGTGCTAGGTATCTTTCCATTCAGCTGCCTCTGATCACTGGTTTTATAGACTCTCAATCATCAGGACAGAAAAAGGTTGTTACGACCTTGCTCAAGCCTTTCTGAAAAATGCTGTTGGCCATTGCTACACCTCCATGATTTAAAGCAAAACAAAGTCTCTCATTAGTTCATCTATTTTCAAATTTAAACTCCAAATAGAGTCCCAGCGGTCCTTGCTCCTCTCATCTTCAGAAAATACAGCACAAGACTATGGCATATTCTTTTACAGGAAATTTCGAATTGTGTTTCTCATTTTTAATTTTCAGAAATTGGCAAGCGTTATTTGTGAAGATTATTTCATGCTAATGAAATGTTGGAAGTCCCAATGTTGGAACTACCTTTGTGGATGAGAAGAGGAAGTGTTTGTATACCTCTGTTGTCCTGAATACTCGCTTTCCAAAGTGTTTCCCAACATGGCCCGTGGCTTCATGGGGGCCAGTCATCCTTATATCTTTGGGCTTGATAGCTACCTCCCAATAGGAGTGGGAAGAAAAAGTATTCTGATGTCCATATAGAAGCCAGTGTATTCATGACATACTCTTTAAATTTATTATAAATACCTTTAAACTCATGTATCTTGTGGCCACACCAATGACCTTTCTCAGCAGGTGACTTCTGCATGTGGATATCTCCAGGCTTGGCCTCTTTCCTGTACTCCAATTCTGTCATGAAACTGGGTTGCTAGATAATCATTCTATTATTCAGCTAACATTTATTGATCACACTCTATCTACCAAGTACTGTGCTCACGTTTTAGGAAACAAAGACGTAGCCAGTGTGGCAAAATGCTCGTGATCTCCACAGGGGAAAAGGCTCCTAATTCATAAGCTGGGGAGGGGGGGGTGTTCAGCCTTGTCTCTTTCTCATCCAGCTGTCTGATGCCCACAAGTTCTTAAGCAGTCTGAGCCTCAGTTTTCTATTTTATAAAAATGGAAATATGATTCTTTAAGTTGTTGAGTTATTGTGAGGGTTAATTGAGCTGGTAAGTGCAGAGTTGAAACTTAACCTAATTCCCTGCTTCAAATTCCAGTTTGTTGCTTATTGAATTTCTTATTCTATCATTAAGACTCTGATTCCAATTATCCATTGTTCCCTCTCCCACACTGTAAGCTCAAATTAAACTGATTTGCTTACTGTTCCTTGGATACATTTGCCTGATGCCTCCTTGCCTTTGCTCAGACTCTTCCTTCTGCCTGGAATAACTCCCCGATTCAATATGTCTAAATTCTTCCTGCATCAAAGCTCTTGGTGAAATACAGTCTTCTTCATAAAGCATTCTTTGGTTTTCGCAGCATGAAGAGACTGCTTTCTGTAAAATCCTGTAGCATTTTGTTCAATATTTTAAACAAATCATATTTTTTATCAGACAAGATACATCAAGTACTAGAATGCTATTATAACTTTGGCAGTAGTTTGTTTTTGAGCTTATGGGAAATATGGTGCTATCTTCTTACCTCTGAAATGCAAACAAGCTAATGGATTGTGGAACAGGGATGTTCACCTTTTCTCATATCCAACCCTAGTTTGTACACTGTTCCCACTTCACCACTTTTACTTTCTTCTCATTGTCTTTAGAAAGATGTTTATATGCTTTAAAATAAATTAGAAATGGTGGTAATAAACCAGACATTAAAAACTAGCTGATATAAGTCCTTGTGAACAACTTCAAAGTGGGCACTTGATTTTATTTATTTACTAGAGACCCAGTGCATGAATTCGTGCACAGGTGGGGTCCCTAGGCCTGGCCAGTGATCGGGGCCAGCCACAGGGCACGGACCACAGGAGGTTGGCCAGCTGGGACCACGGGAGGTTGACCGGCCAGCCCGATTGGGGTGATCAGGGCCTGCTAGCCATGAGGAGGGACCATGGGAGATTGGCTGGTCATGGGAGGTTGGCTGTGGGAGCACACTGACTACCAGGGAGCAGCTCCTGCATTGAGTGTCTGCCCCCTGGTGGTCAGTGTGCATCATAGTGACTGATTGACCGGTCGTTCCAGTCTTTCAGTCATAAGAGTCGCTTAGACTTTTATATATAGACATTTTATTTACTTATTTTTCATATTTTTTATTTTAAAATTGCATTTCACATACATTATTATATTAGTTTCAGGTGTACAACCCTGTGATTAGACATTTATATAACTTAAAAAGTGATCACCCTGGTAAATCCAATATTCATCAGACCCCATATATAGTTATTACAATATTATTGACTATATTCCTTATTCTATAACTACAAATTTGTAATTCTTCATCCCTCCTGATTTGGTAACTGCCAAAATGTTCTCTGTTGCTTGAAGTGGTCCTTTTAGCTGTTATCCTGGTTCTTGGTAAATCTGAGTTTGTTGGCTTATTTTTCCTTGAACCATCTCTCAAAACCTTAAAAAGATGTGGATCTCTAGAGTTTCAAACTATTTTGATCATTAAATAAGGAATGAATTTCACAGATAATCTCAATTGCTTCATATGCCATCAGACCACCAACCAGTAAAGATGCTAAAACTTGGCAAATAAATATTTTCCATAGCAGCAATTTGGTACCTATTGTAAAGTTTGAGACTGCACAATGAATTAAATTTATTCATTGCCAGAGTAACCTCACTTTGTGTGTTTGTGCAAATATCATCAAAGTTCATAAATCTCTGTTAAATGCCTAGGTTCTCTGCCAAGTAAATGTGATTTGATGGTGAATTATCAGCGTTTTTGTGACAGTAATCAACAACCAGGCAGGAACCAGAAAGTGCTGGGGCCAAACCAGTGGGCAGCCCTGTATAACTTTACATGTCCAGTCATACGTCCAATAGTGCCTTCCTGTGCAGAGTGGCCATCAATTCTGCGTTTCCCTTAATACAAATATGTATGAATTGTGATACTTGTGAATGTACATATGAATAGGCACAAATGATTTTGATGAACCCTGTGAGCAACTCTACCTTATTCATCCTACTTCACAGATACACTTTCACACTCCATATAATGAAGCAAATGAGCTTTTTCTGTTTGCTTCCATATACAGTTTCTGCCTTGCTTGGTGCTAGAAATTTGAAAATACTGTTCACTTAGCCTCTCTATACATTAAATTTAAAAGTCTTGGTTTTTTGTCTGTCTCGATCTGCCAGGCTGCAGACTGTGTAACATAAGTACTTTCTCTTTTTTTCCTTTGAGACTGCCATAGACTTTAAGTTCTTTGCTTTCCAAGTTTTTTAGAATTTTATATCTGTTAACAGCAAAAGATTTTTGTATTGAAGATCTCTGCTATATACTTTCTACATTCTCTAAGATTTGACATACTATTTTTCTTGTTTGATCTTTTAATTCAACCAGAATGCTGAATTATTTTAGTCTGTACTAAAGGCCTATATTATTCCACTGACCCATGGATAACGGTGGTCTGGTGATGGCCACTACCCACTGCTGAATGTCTGTATGAGGCATTTCAGTTTGAAATACTTGATCCATGTCAGGGACTCGTGATAGGATTGTATAAACCGGCTCTCTGTTTCAACTATCTTCACACCCAGCAGCTGCATCTGTGCCTCCACCTCTGTACTGTGCTGTGCAGTTCCCAGCCTCGGCACCCTCCCGGAGGAAAGGAGGCATATCTAATGGGTGAGGCAACTGAAGCCACTGGGGAGGGGGGTTTCTTCTCCTTAAGTGGCACTTACCACTATCTCACTAGTGGTTACGAGAACAGACTCTGGTAATAATCTGTCAAGTACTTAATATGAGCTGAGAGCACTTCCTTCCTCATGGCCTCTGACTTCCCATGACTGGAAGTTTGAATGTGAGCATAGGGAGAAGGAATCTCACTTCTCTCCTGTGGGATCCTCCTCGATGGAAAAAGAATTCGACCTGACAGTTACATAACTGCTCTACTGTTGCAGCGCCACAGGGCAACATCTAAAGGATCCTAAGGAGACTGGGACATCCATTCTACCTGATTATGAACCAAGTATAGAAAAGATTCCACCAGTGTCTTCATGGAACCAGGCAGGCTTGTACCTTAAATTATTCTGGAACCAGTAAGTTCACCGCTGACTTATAATCATTTCCCTTCATGTGGTTTGAACTGTGAGTCATCTGTTCCTCTGAAATTGTGGACACATTGGTATATTTTTAACTTACTATGAGCCACTCTTCTAGAATAAAACAGAGCAGAAATGCAATATTCCATTGTCGAGGGAAAAGTGGTGTACAAGGTCTTGAGTGGAGAGCTATATCCTGGATCTTTTGGGAGCTGATGAAAGGCTGCCTTCCAAATCCAGGAGAATAATCAACATAGTTCCCAGGGTGAATCATTGTCTGTGGCTCCTGTGGCCCTTGGTTCTGTATCTACCTCTTTTCTGGACCCTGCTTTATTCCCCTTTGCAGCTCCCAAAACAAACACTGGTATCTAAATCATAGTAGAATCTGCATACATATATTTTGAATCCATCCAGCCATTCACGCATTCCTTTATTTAACAGATATTTATTAAGTACCTATTATGTGCAAGAGCCTGTGGTAGGCATTGGGGATGCTGCAGAGAACAAAATAGATAGCCTCTGCCCTGACAGAGCTGAATTCGGTGTGTCAAGGGTGGGGGAAGTCAGACTATACATGAAAAATTACACTCATAATCCCAGCTTCAATATTTATAAGTGCTCTAAAGGGCTGGGAAGTGCTGACCAAACTCTGCTAATTAACTAGCAATATAACACTGGCCAAATTACTTAACCTCTCCAAGTTTCAATTTTCTCATTTATAAAATAAGAGATTAATATGAGTTGATGTCTAAAGTTTTTTTTTTTTTAGGCCTGAACTCATAGATACAGATTCTGTGTTTGCTTAGGGAAAATATACATTTTTGTATAAGGAGTAGTTGTTTAAAATTATTCATTAAATAATAATACCAGTAACAATTATCAGAAGTTCATTTTATTAATTTTCAAACTCTACTTGGCTATAATGGAAACCTTGCCACACTGAAAGAAATAAAGTAGGGAACCCACTAAACAAAAGAACACAAAACAAAAACACAGTTACAAGAATTAGTAAAATAAATGAAATATCTTGAATCTTAAATATGTTGGTGTCATTTTGGATGAGTAACAGGGGCGGGGGTGTGAACTATTAACTGAAATCTTTTCTAGCTCTTGAAGGTTTCAAGTAGCTCAGGAATAACGTCATTCTGAGAATACTAGCAAAATTACGAAATTTGCCAATGCTATGTTTTAAAAGGCCCAGTTCTTGGCAAGAGCCTCTTAGCTTGTTCTCACGTGAAGAGAGAAAAAGGAATTGAAGACCTTTCCCAGTGAGACACATAGAGGAGGTGGAAGACTGGGACAGTAGAGTGGTTTAGGGGTTATCTCCTCTTTTCACCTTGGAGGAATGAAGGGAGGTGCTCAATGCTTTCCTTACTTGAAGCTGAGGAAAGGAAGACCAAGAAATTCCCTTCTATTTATGGGGTAGCTGGTAGAAAAACAGACTAATGTCTCAAAGATTGGTGGTTGTCTGCTGATTCATGGCTTGTTGAGCTGCCCTGGGGGCTGTGAGAGTGAGGGAAAGAACACGGGGACGAGAAAATGCCACTGTAGTAAGCCAGGTGGCCTGGGAGCAGGAACTGTTCCTGCAAGTTCACTGCTCCCAAGAGATACAGCACATACTGTGAGCAGATGGGCCTCACCTGCGCCACAGTTCCATGAGATGGGGGTGGCAAAGAGCACACATATGACAGGGATGTAGTATGCAGCTAAACAGAGATCCTCCAACTAAGCAGGCCCAATCTCATGAGGTACCACCAATGACCGAGGGGAGTTTTAGGGATCTGAGCACTTTATCAGGGGGGTCTGTGGGTAACCTCACTCACTCCACACTGTGACAATAGATTGGAAGCCAGATCAGTGGTGATAATTACAGAAAAGGGACAACAACTCCACCACCACCAAGGTAGATGTGTTCATAAGAGGGAATAATGGTTACATTCAAGAGAGATGAAATTGCCCTGGCCAGGTACTCAGTTGGTTGGAGCGTCAATCCTATATGATAAGGTTGCAGTTTCGATCTCCAGTCAGGGCACATACAAGAAGCAACCAATGAATATATGGATAGGCAGAACAACTAATCAAACAACTCTTTCTCTTTCTCTCTAAAATCAATCAATAGTTAAAAAAAAAAAAAGATAAAATCAATCCTGTAGCCCTGGGCAGTCAAGGAAGGAAACATCTGTCTCTTTCTCTTGCCTAAGATGAGGCTTAGTTAGTCAACGAGAAGTACTGGCCCCTGACAAAGCCAGTAGGTTCCACATCAGGAAACTTTGTGTTCCAGCAGCAAACTTTGGGTTCCAGAAGCCCAAAGTGAAGCAACACCTGAACAGAGGACATCACCCAGGGACAAAAGGAAGCAGAGGACATGAAGCCTGAGAACTCCAACTCTTCCCTGGCACTTCCTCACCTAGTATCACTTTAGCTGCTATGTTGAGAACAGAGGTGGTCAGCAGAGCATGGAAGTACGGAGAACTGTCAAGAGGCTATTGCAACAATGCAGGCGAGAAACATGGTACTTAAATCACATGGTCCAATCATCTGGGATACGCAAATAAAAACCACGATGAAATGTCATGCCACACCTGTTGGAATAGCTGTTATCAAAAGACAAGAGATAACAAGTGTTGGCAAGGATGTGGTGAAAAGGGAACCGTGGTATACTGTTGGTGGGAATGTAAAACGATACAGCACTATGGCAAACAGTACAGAGGTTCCTCAAAAAATGAAAAATGGAACTACTATATGATCCAGAAATCCCACTTCTCAGTATATATTTGAAGGAAATGAAATCATTAACTCAAAGAGGTATCTGCACCCCAAGTTCATTGTAATATTCTTCACAATAGACCAGTGATAGCGAACCTATGACACGTGTGTCAGAGGTGACACTTGAACTCATTTTTTTGGTTGATTTTTCCTTGTTAAATGGCATTTAAATATATAAAATAAATGTCAAAAATATAAATATTTGTTTTACTATGCTTGCAAATATCAAAAAATTTCTACATGTGACAAGGCACCAGAGTTAAGTTAGGATTTTTCAAAATGCTGACATGCCGAGCTCAAAAGGTTTACCATCACTGCAATAGACCAATATATGGAGACAACCTAATTATCCATTGATAAAGAAATGAATAAGGGAAACGTGGTATATTATAAAATACTAGAGGCCTGATGCATGAAATTAATGCCAGGACCTTGGCCCTGGTCCCCCACTCGCCGAGACTTTGTCTGGAAGGACATCTGGTCTAATTAGCATGTTATGCTTTTATTATTATAGATTATTTAGTCATAAAACAAAGAAATTCCTACTTTATGAGAAAACATGGACAAAACTTTAAGGCATTATGCTAAATGAAATAAGTCAGACAGAGAAAGACAAATATTGTATGATCTAGGTTATACATGGAATCTGGAAAAGCAGAACTTACAGAAACAGAGAGTAGATTGGTGGTTGCCAGGAGCTGGAGGATGGAGGAAATGGGTGAAGGTGGTCAAAGGGTACAAACTTCTAATTATGAGATGAGTAAGTTCTGCTCTGCCAGTGTGGATCAGTAGTTGAGCATCGATCCAGTCACCAGATCAATTCCCAGTCAGGGCACATGCCTGGGTTGTGGGCTTGATCCTCAGTAGGGGGCATGCAGGAGACAGCTGATCAATGTTCTCTCATTGATATTTCTATTTATCTTTCTATCCCTCTCTTTAAAAAATCAATTAAAACAAAAAAGATGAGTAAGTTCTGAGGATCTAATGTACAGATGGTGACTACAGTTAATAGCATTATATTGTATACTTGAATGTTGCTAAGATAATAGATACTAAATTTTCTCACCACAAAATTAAAAAGTAATAATGTGAAGGGGTGGATGTGTTAACTAACCTGATTGTAGAAATCATTTTGCAATAAGACATCTATGAAATCATACTATCTAATAAAAGAGAAACATGGTAATTGGTGTACGACCGCTACCCTTCCCATTGGCTAATCAGGGTGATATGCAAATTAACTGCCAACCAAGATGGCGGCCGGCAGCCAGGCAGCTTGAAACTAACATGAGGCTTGCTTGCTTCAGTGACAGAGGAAACCAACGTTCCCCGCCTGCCTTGCCGGCCTCTGAGCCTGCAGTTTGAAACATTGTAACAAATGCAAAAGCTAAACAGAACCCCAGAAACCTGCTTTCAGCGAGCCGGGATCTCAGAGCTGGAGTTATACATTGTTTCGATTATAGAACCGAAACAAACCAGATACCTGCTTTTAGCAGCGGAGGCCTAAGAGCTGGAGCCTCAGAGATAAAGCTGGCCCAGAATTAAAAAAAGAAAAAAGAAAAAAAGGAGCGGTTGGAGCTTCCCGTCACCCGCCAGCCTGAAAACAGCCCTCAGCCCCTCAACCAGACTGGTCAGGCAGCCCAGTGGGGACGCCTGCCCTGACTG
>NW_006299220.1:360689-369794 GCF_000327345.1 Myotis davidii | reverse complement strand
GGCCCGACCAGGGGCTGCACGTAGGGATTGGGCCTGCCCTCTGCCACCCGGGAGCAGGCCTAAGTCAGCAGGGCGTTATCTCCCGAGGGGTCCCAGACTGCGAGAGGGCACAGGCCGGGCTGAGGGACCCTCCCTCCCCCGAGTGCACAAATTTTTGTGTACCGGACCTCTACTCATCCTATAAAAGGCCAGAGACTGTAACAGCATCATAACCATAATGACTGTTAGACCAGAACCACCATGGCCCCTTGCCAAGCTGGCTCCACCCCCAAGCAAGCGGTTAGGGGTGATTAGGTAAGCAGACAGGGTGATTAGGGGCGATCAGTTAGGCAGGCAAGTGTTTAGGGGCAATCAGTTAGGCAGACGACCCCTTGCAGGGCTGGCCCTGCCCCCAAGCAAGCAGTTAGGGGCAATCAGGCAGGCGGAATGGTTAGGGGTGATCAGGTAGGCAGGAAAGTTGTTAGGGGCAATCAGGTAGGCAGACAGCTCCTTGCTGGACTGGCTCTGCCCCCAAGCAAGTGTCTATTGCAGCGTAAGAGGAGCTGCAGGCCAGTTGCTCTGTGTT
The DNA here is from genome assembly GCF_000327345.1 of Myotis davidii. Lineage (NCBI taxonomy): Eukaryota > Metazoa > Chordata > Mammalia > Chiroptera > Vespertilionidae > Myotis > Myotis davidii. The sequence continues at coordinate 369,229 of NW_006299220.1, read as the reverse complement.
GGCTGCTGAGTGGGATCTGCAGGCTTTTGGGGACTGTTGTGCACACTGGAGCTGGTCTTGTTCTGTCTCTTCTTTCCATCAGAAAAGTGTTATTCATCTAGTGCAGTGATGGCGAACCTATGACGCGCGTGTCAGAGGTGACACACGAACTCATTTTTTTGGTTGATTTTTCTTTGTTAAATGGCATTTAAATATATAAAATAAATATCAAAAAATAAGTCTTTGTTTTACTATGGTTGCAAATATTAAAAAATTTCTATGTGACACGGCACCAGTTAAGTCAGGGTTTTTCAAAATGCTGACACGCCGAGCTCAAAAGGTTCGCCATCACTGGTCTAGTGCTTCACTGCACCCTGTTTTCCTTGGCGACACCAATACCCAGATGCAGTGGGCAAAAGTGCCTAGACTTTTACTCTTGGTAATAGGTGATAGATGCCACTTGCTCAACACCATATCTTCAATAAAATTACTACTCATTTGTTTTATTTTGATTTCATGGAAACTACTGATAGGCTTGAATTTTGCACCCCGGTGAAGACATGGGCCCTGTGTCACATAGGCCTTGAAATTAAGGCATTAAGCCAAATTTTCATAATTCCTTCAAGGGAAAGAGAAAGCCTCAAAAGATATGGAGGTACAAAAATCTTACTCTAATCTTCAAAGATCCGTGAGAAAGTCCACTGACAGAAGAACTGCTAGACATAGTGTCTTTATTGAACTGTAGCTACAACCATCCTTTTGAAATCCAGAAGACTGGGAACTACTGCCCTCGCCAGCAGTCCCCTATGTGACTTGTATGTACACTTCCCAAAATAATTCCCTAAGTATCATATAAAGCAGAAAAAAGAAAGCAATTCATAATAAAATAACATGTGGAATAGAAACTAGCTAGCTAAAATCTTACTTTGAAAACCTTACAACAAACCAGATTAAAGCTGTCCATTCATTTATTTTTAATTTACACAAAAAATATCTCTATTAAATTTTTGCATGAAAAGAGACAGTGTAGCTTACTGGTTAAGAGGGAGGTGCTAGAGGCTGACTGATTTTGCTCTTTCCAGCAAGTCACTCAAACTCTCAGTGTCTTAATTTCCTCATTTAACAATTTGGGTAGAATTAGTACTATGTTAGAGAGTTGTATTTAATGAGTTAATACTAATACATGTAAAGCACTTGGCTCAATAAATGCTAGCTGCTATTATTATTGTGAAATGGTTTGAATGAAATTATTGGGCATACCACCACAGCAACAAAGTACAGGTGTAGACTTTCTACAAAGATTTATACTGTTTCCCCCTTAATTTAAACTATTTTAAAAAAATACATAAAATAATAGAACCTTTTTTTCCAAATTGAAGAGAGCTTCAGGCAAAGAGTCTGGAGGGAGGGGAGAGATGCTCCAAAGGCAAGGACATTTAAGCTGAGAAGCAGACGTGACCAATAAGCCTAGCTGGGAGGTCTGATTTTGAGCTCAAAACTCTTAGAAATGGGGATTTAAAACCTTCAAAAGGTATAGAAATGAAAAGCAAAATACTGCTTTTTCACCATCTATGCCAACACTCTATGCCAAATCATAGGGTTACTGCTGTTAATAGTCTTATTTTTCTGTCCAACAATTATACATAAGTACAAAAGCCCATTTATTTTTATTTTATGTATATAAAATAAAGTTTCTGTCTGTTTGTCTCTGTGTTGCTATATGATATGACAGTAACCGAAGAGATTCCAGCATGCTTGAGGGAATTCACTGAAGATGGTTTGACTTCAAATATAGAGTGCACAACTCAGATCAAAGTCCCTTTCATTCCAAAGAAGTAGGCAGTTATCCTACAGCAACTGACCCTGAAGTTCAGGAAGCTTGTGTGCTGCCAACTGGGAAAGAAGTGCTTTATAGATTAAAAGACCAAAACCAGGAAAACAAACAGATTTAGGACATGGATCCCAATGGGAAATTCACACACAGTAGGCACTCAAAATTGCACATGATTTCTGATGAAGCTCTTTGTCACATAAGCTTTTATTGCCGTATCCTTTAGAACGAGTAGCAGCAGGGATTTATTTATTTATTTATATTGGTAAATGAATTTCCCAGGCTACCCCTGGGCAGTTTTGCTCATCCCACAGTGATCCTTCCCTTCCTCGCATATGGTAATTTATGGTATACACAACAAATACATGAGTATCTACTCTGTGACAGGCATTATAGTAAGTAAAGGGTTTTGTTTTTGATCTCACAGAATTCAAGTCAAATTAAGAAAAATTTTCCACTAATGGTCTGGAGGGTGTATCAGGTGTAATCCACTTTGAACATGGAGCTCTTAACTTTATAGGGAAGAGAGCATAGAGAGGGTACCCTTAGATACTATGGATACACTTTGAGAATAAAGAGCTATTCTTCCAACAAATATTTACTCAGTACAAATATTTGGTCTGTAGACCATGGTAGGTCATTGTAAAGGTTTTGGCTTTTATCTGGGTGGGATAGAAGGGATCAGAGATTTTTGAACAGAGGACTGAGATGATCTGATTTATATGTTAACAAGTTTACTATGGCTACTACATGGAGAAGAGAGTCTAGAGGGCAAGGACAGAGAAGCCAGTCAGAAGGCCATTACAATAATGGAAATGAGAGAGAGAGAGAGAGAGAGAGAGAGAGAGAGAGAGAGAGAGAGAGAGAACATTGATTGGTTGCCTTCCTTACATGCGCCAACTGGGGATTGAACCTGAAACCTGGGTGTGTCCTGACCTGGAATCAAATATGCTACCTTCTGGTGTACAGTACGATGCTCTAACACAGTGGTTCTCAACCTTCCTAATGCCGCGACCCTTTAATACAGTTCCTCATGTTGTGGTGACCCCCAACCATAAAATTATTTTTGTTGCTACTTCATAACTGTAATTTTGCTACTGTTATGAATCGTAATGTAAAAATCTGATATGCAGGATGTATTTTCATTGTTGCAAATTGAACATAATTAAAGCAGTGATTAATCACAAAAACAATGTGTAATTATATATGTATTTTCCGATGGTCTTAGGTGACCCCTGTGAAAGTGTCGTTCGACTTCCAAAGGGGTTGCGACCCACAGGTTGAGAACTGCTGCTCTAACAAATTGAGTCACACCAGTCAGGGCTTCTTTTGGATTTTCAGAGTGGAAATGTCTTTACATTTTAGGATTAATACACTATGTCTACTCTAGTAAGGATCTAGATGTAGAACCATTACACATACCCAATATACGTTTTCTGTAATGGGCACCTGAAGGGACTCATCAAAAACAGAGAAAAGACACATTTGGATGGATGATAAGCCCCTAGGACTAAGACTGCTAAGCAAATATCAAGGAACAGAGACGCCCTGAACCTCTCAGTAAGTCCCTTGTTTGGTAAAGGAATTAACACTAAGGTAGAAAATAGTTGAGGTTCCTGGACCCAAAGACTATATTCATGACCTAGTTTTTGTTATGCTCACCCCTTGACATCTGCAATCTGGTTGGGGTGCCCGAGAAATCCAGGATGCATACATCATAAATTGATCAAATCTGAAAATGCTTGGTACCAAAGCAGCACACTGCTCTTTTATTCCACCCTCCTAATTGAGTTAGATTTTCTTCATGGAGCTTTTTTTTTTTTTTTGTATTAAAATGCATCATCACTACTCTCACAACCATCAGCTGGAATAATGTAATGGATTTTTAAAAGCACTTTCCTCCTTGATGTATCATTTTAGGGTAAAAATTGATCCTGTGTCCAAGTAATTTAAAAAGCATTTAATTGACTCATTTCTAGAACATTCCATTTCTACATTCTTAGGCTAGAAATGGAATGGTATTTGACATAGTTAAACTATACATATTATACTTAACATTCTTTTTAGATATTGTTAGAAGAGCAGTAATGAAAATTGAGTGGATGTGTCAATTATATACAATGGAATAAAAAAATTATTTTTCTCTGACACCCATAACCTCATATATAAGCCTTGTGACACTGTTACTTATTGCTTAGGTACAATTTTAATCCTTAATTCTCAGTAGTTTGGTGCCCTTTCAAATCTGAATCAAAAGTAGAATATGGTAATTACTCAAGGAACATAATAGTTTCCAGGCTTGTATGTGCAGCAGGTGCAAATTTCACAGAAACAAGCTAATGTGTGCAAAAGATGACAACTCACTTTATTTCCCATAAATAAATTTAATTTCTATTTTTAGCTCTTGTTTTTAACTGATGGAAGAAAGTGTTATCTTGTACACTCTGGCAAACACAGTAACTTCTCAGTCATTTAGGTAAAAATGGACTCAGTCCAGTTCGGAGCTCTGTCCCTTCTTCTTCTCTCTTATTTGGCATCTTATTTAATGAGGGAGAGAGAGGGAACAGGAGGTTGGAGAGGTGTCATACTTGGCATTATGGTAGTGAATAAGAGAATCCTGCTTGGAAGTCTCTGAGGTGGCTGGTAATTGACATGTTAACACACATTAGGTCTTCACCTGCTTTCCTATTTGCACAGTCCACACCCATATCTGCAGATGTGATCTCTCTTTTGGACTGTCAGACCCTTTGGGCCTCCGGCTATCTGCTTTATATATTTTACTAGTAGCCCAGTGCATGAAATTTGTGCACATTAAAAGGGGATTAATTAGAGGAAATACTTTAATATTGCTATTTGCCCTTTCTCTATAATAGAAGTGTGAGAGATGAAAGAAAATTAGTAAACTGTATATGAAAATCTTCCTCCTGTCAGAGTCTGGGGTGCACCATGGGACCCAGAGTCAGGTCCCCGCCCACCCATGTGTGCCTCCAAATCACACAAAACTCAGACCTGGTCAGCCCTCCCGCCTCCCATTGGGCTAAATCCAGACCTGGCTGGTCCCACCCTTGTCAAGCCCCGCCAGGCGGGGGGTGCAGCCTCAGGTCCCCTGGCCTGGCACTGGGGTGGAGGGTACGGCCTGAGGTCCCCTGGCCTGGAACTGGGGTTGGGGGGCATGGCCTGATGTCCCCCAGCCTGGTGCCAGGGCAGGAGGTGTGGCCTGAGGTCCCCTGGCCTGATGCTAGGGTGGGGGTGTGGCCTAAAGTCCCCTGGCCTGGCTCTGGGGCCAGGGGCATGGCCTGAGGTCCCCTTGCCTTGTGCTAGGGTGAGGGGCGCATCCTAAAGTCCCTCGGCCTGGTACCAGGGCAGGGGGCACAGCCTGAGGTCCCCTGGCCTGATGCTAGGGTGGGGGTGTGGCCTGAGGTCCCCTGGACTGGCTCTGGGCCAGGGGCACGGCCTGAGGTCCCCCAGCCTGGCGCTGGGGTGGGGGCATGGCCTGATGTCCCCTTGCCTTGTGCTAGGGTGAGGGGTGCATCCTAAGGTCCCTCGGCCTGGTACCAGGGCAGGGGGCACAGCCTGAGGTCTCCCGTCAAGTCCTGCTGGGTGGAAGGCATGGCCTGAGGTCCCCGGCCTGGTGCCAAGGTGGCGGGTGCATCCTGAGGTCCCCCGTCAAGCCCTGCTGGGTAGGGGGTAGGCACTGTGGAGAGCGGCTACAGTGTTTGGACAGGTTCAGGCCTCAGACTAATGAGAGGGCACAGTCCTCTCATGGCCATGTGCAAATCCCAGCTTGGAAGGCAGAGCCCTCCCAGCACAACTATAGCCAACAGCTATAGTTGTAAGCTTGAACCTATGGTCCGAACACATGGCCCCATGAATCTGAATGATATGGGCTTGATAGAGTTCAGATGCATGTAATTGAGTAGGATCGAAACCCATGAGGATGTTGTAAACATCTTGACCACACCCTTACTTTGCCTCATGGAATCTGGCTATGAAATAAAGACACAGCTTGTAGAGTGTGGTGCTGTCGCTAGCTCTCCGTCAGAGAGGCTCTCCATTAGAGAGGACAGTGTCCCACCAGACCCAGCTTTTATTCTTTTGTCTGTCTTTTCTCAATCCTTCACTGCCCTCTCTCAGGGTCACTGAACCTGGCTGAGCTGGCTCAGCACATAAGGTGCCCTGGGGCTGAGTATGCCATGGCCATGCTGGCTTGCTACAGGGCGTGGCCTGAAGTCCTTTGGATTGGCACCAGGGTGGTGGGCAGGGCCTGAGGTCCCCTGTCAAGCCCCATGGGGATGGGGGGTGGGTGCAGCCTCAGGTCCCTGCTGATTGCTTGTTAAGGCTCGTTATGAGAACTCAGCCTCGCTGTGGGTGCAGCCATCTTTATGGTGGAGTGACAGTCAATTTGCATATTCCCTTTTTATTATATAGGACTAGAGGCCCAGTACACAAAATTCATGCATGGGTAGGGTCCCTAGGTCTGGGCCGAGATCAGGGCTGATCAGGGCCTTCTGGCTGTCGGCTGGGGCCTTCCTTCGTTCTGCGCCACCTCCTGGTGTCAGTGCATGTCATAGCGAGCGATTGAACTCCTGGTCCCCCCCAAGGGGACACTTTGCATATTAGCCATATATATAAGGCTAAATATATATGATTTTTAATCCCCTTCTGAGGACATGCTTTTACTGATTTTAATTTATTTTTATTAATCCTCACCCAAGGATATTTTTCCATTGATTTTAGGGAGAGTGGAAGAGAGAGGGAAAGACAGAGAGAAACATCGATGTGAGAGAAACACATTGATTGGTTGCTTCCTGCATGAGCCCTGACCAGGGGCCTGGGCCAGGGAAAAGCCTGCAATCAAGGTATGTGCCTTTGAATGGAATTAAAACCGGGACCCTTTGGTCCTCTAATGAAACATATATATCCCTGATATCCGCTGGAGGCAATGGGTGCCCAGACCAAGTGGAGGGAGCTACTGATATGAGGAGGTGCTGGGAAATGGGCAGAGGAGGAGGATGTAGAGATGAGAAGAAAACACACTGGTGACACCTGAAGCTATTGTCCCACAGCATCTGCTCTGACCTAGTGACCATCTCCATTTACATATTCCTCTTTAGGCTGTGTGACATATAAAAATATTTTTATTGATTTTAGAGAGGAAGGGAGGAGAGAGAGATGGAATCATCAATGATGAGAGAGAATCATTGATTGGCTGCCTCCTGCATGCCCCACACTGGGGATTGAGCCCACAATCTGGGCATGTGCCCTGACCAGGATCCAACTGTGATCCCCTGGTTCATAGGTCAACGGTCAACCACTGAGCCACACCAGCCAGGCAACATTAGTATATTTTCATTTTCTTCATACCTCTTCTACTAGTCCCTTTTTCTCCCTTCCTACTTTTGTCTAAAACAGAGGGGTTTTGTTTTAAGCTCTTGATTTTTCTCTTTTCTTAGCCTCTTTTAAAAAATTTCATGCCTTTCAACACATTAATCTGGCATATCTATACAAACAGTGCCTATTTCCAATCCTGTCCTTTAATTTCACATTTCTTGAACCTATCATCACCTCAAAATAACATGTCTAAAAACAAATTCTTTATCCACCTTTCAAATCCAGTCCCAGCTTTTCTCCCTATTTCTATTAATGGCATCACCATTCTTATAGTCACTATATTTGAAACTCTTCTTCTTGGCATTAAACAGTCAACAAATCTCATGTACTTTTACTTTGAAATATCTCGGATATTTGCAACCCCATCCCATTCTGACTCTCCCCACTGGACTGTGGCAACTTATTCTCTCAGTACCTGCACTCTGACTTGGCCTTGCCTCCTCCTGCCATGCCCATTCCCTTCAGACCTCTTGATTACTCTTACCTGTTTTGATTCTATATCTTGGCTCTCACATTCTATCTAACTTCTTAGATGAATGAATAGATGTTGGATGATGTTTCTACCCTGGCTCTGTTTCTGAGACTATTTCAAGGTGTTTGTTCTTCAATTTTGTATACCAACAGTTGATTGACGAGGATTCCACCTGATAGAACCTAGTCCTTACCTGACCCTACCTAACTGGAAAAGAGCTTCCAATAAATTTATCTTGCTGTCTACAGTGTGCCGAGCACCATTCTCAGATTAATGGTAGTCTTATCCTGTCTCTTTCTTTTTTGTCCTCAGGATTCTTCATTACCTACAGGAGAAGATTCAAACATGTTGAATCGTGCATTTAAGTTCCTCCCCATTCTGTCATCAGCCAGTTTCTAGCTTTACTACTAGTGAATATCATAAAATGATGCTAGTCAGCCCCACTAAATTGGTCTAGTTACCACCTCTCCAGCACTTTTTGCTTTCGGATGGCTGCAATTTTGTGTATATCTTTTTAGATATCTGAAATCCCTGCCCCAATTCCACCTACGTAGTCTTGCTTCAAAATTTAGCTTAAATTCCTTCTTGAAGCTTTTCTCCCAGCTTACTGTATGTCTCCTAGTAGAAGCACAAATACAATAACAGGAACTGAAACAATGAACCATTATACACACATAAACAGAAACAAAAAACATAAAGATAGGGAGTTTGCCGCCTCGAACAACCATTTCAAAAGTGAAACTAAAAGACGGAAGGGACATCATCCAGAACCACAGGAACGGTGGCTGAGTGGAAGTCTTACAACTAGGAGGAAAGAGTAACGCATTCGGACACTCAGAGGAGGCGCAGTGCTGAAGGCAAATTCTG